>NC_138147.1:16720000-16725000 GCF_964199315.1 Orbicella franksi
TTAGATAAAAGCCTCTTAGCTGAAGGATCGATTCTTAAATTAAAAATTATAAATCACGAGTTAAGGAAATCATTTGAAGTCACCTTGGTGCTGGCTCTTTCATGAACTTCCGAAGCACTTACATTGGAGACTCAGAACTAGAATCACGGAGAGTAAACTGACGTAAAATTCACCAGGCAAGGTATGGCAGTAAGCGGTTCTTGTTATTCTTTGTAAATACCTTACCAGCTGTTATGAACCATATGACCTTAAGCTTAAGGCGCCCCAACGCCACTCTCTGTCAGCTGTATGAAATGTGTACGGATGGGCTCATAGAAAAGTTTAAGTTTCAGGTCATTAAATTCTTACATGTAAAGAAACACAACGACGAAGCGTGTAATCTCTAAAGTATTGTTAGCAAGTGGGGAATGTTTTTTTTTCTAAAGAGAACTCGAAGGAGTGTTTGACATGTACTCCAGGGCTGTCTGTACGTTAATCATTTTGTTCTTTTTCATTTTGGTTTTTTCAGTGTTTCAGGGATAAGCATTAAGATAAACCGTTTCGGCGTAAAGATGAACTTCGGAGCGGTTGTTTTCATAATATTATCAGCTCTTTCGGTCGCAAAAGGTAAGTCAGTCCACATGAGCTTTAATAAAATACCTCAGTGATTTCCAATATCGGCATTGGTCGTTGTCTATGTGAATTATGTGATATCGGTTAAAATGAGCAACAGAAACAGTGAAGGAAAATACATGTACCGTTGTTCCTTGACGCTTTTTTAGCAGTCTTTTATTAATATGCCAACCGTGTTAAAGCTGGATCAACAGATACTCACGGTATGCTTTGGTTAGGGAGGGATTGCTGGCAATTAGAGGGATACTTCACAGAGGACTTGACGTACGGAAATTAAATTGACATTTTTAAATGTTCTCTATTGAACACGGAACTTCAGTGCCTTGCTTGTTGACCTTCAGTTTACATGTGTAACATTCTTTGCAAAGTAAGTGAACAGATAAACTTTTCTCAGTCACGACTATCATGCGGCAAAATGAGGCACATTTGAGCCCAAAAAATTAAGAACAAATAGCAAACAAAACATTCTGAGGAACACTGAAGTAAAAAATAATGTTTCTGCAGTAATGTTACCTCGATTAGAATGACGTCAACGACACTCCATAATTAAAAAAACCCTTAAAACCAGGAGCCATAATCAGGGACGGAGACCGTAAGTCTCGGGATTCGCGCGCACCTATGGTATGGGACAATTTTTCTATTTTTAGAACAAATTGCGCCATCCTGACGTCATATATCCGCGCGGATTCACGCACATGTCAGGGGCTCTCGCGTGGATGTTGTCACGTTGCGTGATCAAATGGTGAGAGTTGAGAGATTCTCTTGCGTATTTTTCACAGCGATGGCAGGGAATAAGGCAGGGAATACGAACCAGGGCGCTTATATGTAGTTTTATGCTCTGAGCTAACGGAAAAGGTGGGTTTTTCAGGGTCGAAAACAAGACTTCAATCTCGCGCTGGGAATGAATAATAAGATCTGCTCACGCTAGTTGTAAGCTTACGCGTATGCTTAAGAATATAGCAAGAAAACTCTCTACTCTGGTATCGAGTTAATTTGTGAGTTTCTCAGACAATGTTTAATCATAACCAAAACCTGTTTTGATGGTTTCTTATTGTCTCTGCTTGTTTGGTGAGTTTGCAAAGGTTTTTGAAAGGAAAGTCTGACGCGTACAATTAGCTCATTTGCATAGTGCAGCTCGTGCACTTTCAAGTCCGAGTCGGTGTTTTCAATTGTCAACAAATCTTGACAAAGATTTCTTTCGTTATCTTTTGTGCTGAGATGCTGCAACAAATTTCACGAATGCAAAAAAGGCTACTGACATCATGTGTGTTTCTTCAACACTGAAGCATAGTGAAGTTTTACACTGCGAAAATGAAAACAGACAAGGAGTTTTGTTAACTCGATAAACAAAATCGAAATCGTTATTCCAAGTCGATTAAGGAAAGCGTCATCGTAACTTTGCTGATTGTTTCTCCGCTATTCACATATTTTCAGCTTAGCTTTTAATATGTTCTCAAACATTTATCAATCTTAAACATATTTAAAAACTATAGAGCTATTGTTTGAGTTCGATGTACGCTTTCACACGAAAGTGCGGCGGAAATACAATTTGTCATGTTTACTGACTGTACAAAACACGCATCGGCGGGCGCTCTCATTCATCGACAACAGAGAATTTACTGGATTTTTACACGAATAAAACTGAGCAGTATCTACGGACGTAAAGTTATTAAGCCTCGATGAAACATCAAGCGTTGCTTACAATTCAAGCGAAACTCAAACTAGCAATTATTGTGTTTTACCTTTCGGTCGCGATAGACTGACAAATTCCTGGCAAGCGTGTGGCAAGAGGAGCTATGAAACTATGAAGTCCTGGAGCTCTGCTATATCTAAATATATCCAGTTAGTTTTTCGCTGTGTAATGGAAAAGCTGTTAATCTTCAACATATGTGAAATTTAAAGTGGAGTAATGTACAGCTCATGTAAAAGAAGCATCAGTCGGAACACAACTTGGTCAGCGATATACATAAGCTTACAGCGGAACATACCTAAATTCGACACTGTCTTACTTCACTCAAACTGGAGCAGCTTACGACGAAAATACTTAAGCAAAATTCCAACAGACGTAAACGCGTTGAGTTGTGGGGCAAAAACATGAAACATTTCGGGAATTTCGGACGCCATTTCCCCCGCGCGACATCCGCAAAAATCCTCGCAGCATGTACGCGCGTGTGCCGCAGGTGATGGCGCAATTTGTTCTAAAAATAGAATTATTGTCCCATATCATGGGGACAACCCCAATACTTGAAATGACGCGCGCTTACGGTCTCCGTCCCCGATTATGGCTCCTGTTAAAACCTAACCCCCCCAACTTTTTTTTTTTTTTTTTTTTTTTTTTTTTTTGCTAAAACGAATCTACTTGTTATTTGAAATACTTGTGCGAAAAAATTTTTGCATTCGGTTAAATCCTCGATTTACTGTGCCCCGACGAAATCTCGAAAATAGCTCAAAAAACCGCCAATTTGTTTCGCGACCGAGTTTGAGGAGAGTGGGTCCAGCGGCTGTTGTGACGTCTACCCAGGAAGGTTGAATATCTCACGTCCTCTCATTTCCTTCAGGATGGTGCAATACACATTCCAAAAGTGCGCAGAAACGCCTTCCAGAAGTGCTATCGGCTGTTGCAGCAATATCCCAGATTTAAAGAAAGATATACTGTACACTTAACTAGCGATGATGGGTCAATGGTACAATAAAGACGTAAACGTTGGTTGATTTTGTCGAACCGAAACAAGCGAACTGAGTTTGTGAGAACCATTGAAGAGCTCTCACTGGAATTTGTTCCGCAGAGTTCAAACGCCATTTTCAAAATTTTCTGCTTAAAGCCAACCAGGAATTTGTAGAAATACCACCGACAACCTATATCTTCCAATCCCGCAGTATTTATAACATAGCCGGCAAAGTTGTGTGATCAATCTAGAAGCGTTACGACCGATGTACTGATATGTAAATTGGTCGCAACTGTACGCCGCCAACCAACACTTCTTTCTCTTTCGATTTCGATAAAAGTCGAAGATTAATCCTTTAGAATTACATGATAACAAAACTGTCAGACTCACAGAGTTTTACGAAGGTTTAGAAATCAGCAGTACGAGAAACATTCTGTGCGATTGCTGGTTTTCAGTGTCTCAAAATAAAAATCAAAACCGATCAATAGATAAAGTCCAGAATCTGGGAAATGAAAGAAGGTAAATATGCAAAGACTCTCGCCAAAATTCTGGTCACAGCAATTTTTCTTATGCGAGATATGCGGAGAAATTTTTTACCCAAGTTTATAGAGATTTGTATGGAGACGCCATGCTGGTGCCCATCCGTATGGGCACCAACATGGCGGCCGGAAACCAACAGAAACATCTGTCACTGAGTTTTGCTACAAAAGCGTGAATTTATCCCTCGAGGAACTCAAAACATTAAAACAATACTTTTTCTAAGACATGAACTGTTGAGATAGCCAAGTTACCCTAAACTAGTCATACCTACCAGTACAGTGCCAACGAGCAAATGGAAACTTGCGCAATTTGAACATTACCCATATTTCTTTTCATATTAACGTACCTTTTAAATTTAGGAAGGGTGTTGTTCCTTACCATTTTTGTATGGTATTTAATGTTTACTCGTTATAAATTGTATTGCAGTATAAGTAATGAAGAGTAAATACTATAGATTTTTATAGAGCTTTTATTGAACAGTGAAAGTTTCATTTTATTCATATTATAACAGCTAACCAAGAAAATGAATTCCCTCTTAGAATGTCCTCAGAGTTTGTGGTTAACCTTCAAGAATATGGGCAAAATACCTGGGCAAGTAATATACAATACAATTGTACTTGTAGTTTTCACTATCACTAAAAACAGCATCAGCTGTCATTGCAAAAAATGATTCACAATGATCTCTTACGAGTGACCATACAAGCTCTCGCACAACCTCAACAGCACCAAGATTTTGCCTTCGGATGCATGACTCATATACAACACGAAAAAACTCATTGCATGTAATGTTTTGAAGATGATTTCTGAAAACTAAAAAACATAGTTCGAGAAAGCAATCAACTGCACAAGAGAATTTCCCTACACTGGTTAAACAATAATTACGGAAATGATCCCTCACATTTGACCCCTCGTGTACACAAATACTATCAGTGCTATCACGTATCGCATGCTCTTTGTCGTCCAAGACTTTAACAGTTTCTCTATATATGTTTCCATTCACTATGTGTGCTTCCTTGTTCGAAATGAGGAAGGGATTGAAACTACCATTAGAAGGATAAGCCATGCGCCTTGACAAACATCTCCCTTTGAATTTGAAAACGACGACCCTGACATTTTGACACATACTCCCAAAATTAGACAAAACATTGTTGGTAGTATGATTGTGAAAATATAACACCATAA
>NC_138147.1:16730000-16777500 GCF_964199315.1 Orbicella franksi
AAAGCTACGTGTTCCAGAACTAAACAAGTACTCAAACCACCACGGGCTGAAGCAGCATTTGAAAAGCAGCAAGAGTGAGAAAGTAAAGGCAATTGTAAGACATTCATGCTTGCAGCAGAAGAGTCCTCTCAGAGCTGGCCAACCAACACTGAGAAATTCCAGGACATTGACACAAAATGACAACAGGGCAAGTGCTCACAGCAGTGAAACGGATGAAAGTGACAGTGATGCCATTGACTCTGGGGGAGAAGATGACTCAAGTGACGTCATTCTTGCATTCATCAATTCAGATGAGGAAGATGCCAATGAGAGGCCAAATGCCACACGCTCAGGGCCAGCCATAACTAGGAGGTCCGAAATTGACTTCTCTTTCTTTTGATTTGTTTTTTAAACAACAGCTCTCTGTCGTATAGAGATTGTAAATATTGTCTTCATAGTGAGCACAATAACGTGAAGTAGGGGGATAATACAGAAATATTAAAAAAGTTGAAATCTAAGTATTGTTTGTTCAATTTTTTTGTTTGGGGGGGGGGGGTCATCCCAAAAAATGACCACTATAAGGGGGGGCCATGTGAAAAAATTGGTAAGCTGAGGGGGGGTCATGCGATTTTTAAATGGTGCGTCCCAAATCCCACCAGCCCCCCCTCCCTCATAAAAAATGAACGTTCCCTAACATCCGAGTTTCGAGTTTTCTATTTATATTTCTTTCTTTCTTTCTTTCTTTCTTTCTTTCTTTCTTTCTTTCTTTCTTTCTTTCTTTCTTTCTTTCTTTCTTTTCACTGCAAACTTTGAGAAAAATTTACATTGGTTATTTGGAGTTAGGACTTAAAACGTGAGACAATGTGAAATTGTCAATTCTGATGAAATGTTTCCTTCCGCCTTGCTTCCCGCAGCTTCAAAAATACAGGTCCAAACAATTCTACGATTTTCAATCGATCGAAGCCAGTATTTTGGAGGTCATCAAGTATCGAAAACTGCAACACTTACGTCGCTCTTATAAACATGAAGCATTCCAGAAAGTAAAACACAAGCTGGATTTAATAGAACAACCATATCTTGACAAAATTCATTCTCGCTAAGGACAAATGTAAACGGGCTATAAACACCCCGGGGTATCCAATCGATGAAATCGATAACCGATGACAATCGATATTAATCAATACCAATTGATATCGATTAATCGATTGATATTGATAATCGATGACCAATCGATGGCGAAGATTCGTGTGGTTATCGATTGGTATCGATTTTCAATAACAATCGATAGATAAATTGATATCGATTGGTATCGATTGGTTGCACATTGAAGGAATCGGCGCATAAATATCCCATCTTTGTACGCAGTAATTGTAAACAGATTTCAGTTTAATCCTTTGAACGTTAACAGGAGAACAAGACTCTCTTCTTTCTCTTCAACGCCCCGTCCACAGGTACTCGTCTTCTTTTGACAACTCAAAAGTTTGTTCCCGTTCTTGCTTGGTTAACAACTTTAAACGCGTTTCCGCGTTCTCCCCTCTTCTTGTCAGCAGTAAATACTTCACGGACGTTCATCTCAAGACGGCAAAGATGATAGCCTTTAGCGATGCACCTTATATTCAGTAAAGCCTCTTCCCGGACTTCTTGTGTAGACACATATAATGACACGGAAAGGCAATGAAGGGCAAGTGGGTAATTCGAGTACACGTGCAACGGGGTATATTCTTTGCGTTGAGAAGACTGGGTCGGAATTATTTTAGCAATTTCGTCCCCTGGGCTTCCTAAAAATGGCGGATGATCGGACAGGTTCGAGGTTGCTGTGCCAATCGATGCAATCGATGAACGGTTTTTGTGTGGTTATCGATTGATGATCGATTGACCGATGCCAATCGATACCAATCATATCAAACTTATTGCCCACGAACGTGAACGTTTGCTGTAATTGGCGTCCAGGCTAGCGTGGGCATTATTTGTCTGTAATGCGCTTGCGCATTAGTTTATCCGTGGGACTGGGGAATAATTCCCATACGTAAACAACACGTAAACATGGCGGCAGGGAGAGTGAAGAGAGAATCCAATGCACCAAAACGATACATAGACGAGGTTTTCCAGGAGTTATCACCCCAAAGGAAGATGCTGCGAGTAAACGCAGACCGTAAACTTTATCCTGTGGTTGTAACAGACGTGGACAAGATCGGAAAGCGGGTTAAAATTCACTGTTAGTTACAGTGAGCGGTACGATGAGTGGCAGTCGTGCGGTACCGATGACATTCTTTTCCAGCGGATGGAACCTCTTTTTATTCCTTCTGCTTCTTCTTTTGACGACCGTGCGGAATTATTTCACGCAGAGCTATATGGTGAAATAAAAAGAAAGTTGTATTCTGGCCGAAAGGACGATCCAGCAACTCGCATTGAATTAGAATTGACGATCAGGTTATGTTTGATGGAGGGCTTGCATCAGCAGGGAAATCACGGAAAGAACGAGGAAAGACTGTGAATCGAATTAATTCAAACCAGGCCTTAGACCGTTTTCTGGGAGTCCAATGGGATGAAAATGGTGATTTCGCGTTTGTTATTGAAGGAACTGTGCGGCACTTTCGTCGTTGGGTTCCTCAACAGGCTTCTTCGACAGGGAATATATGAGATAGCTGATTAAAAAATAAAAAAAAATAAAGAAAATCATTTCGATGAAAAAACAGAACATTAACAAAATGAAACGGGTTTGAATTAACGCATTTTTACTTACTTGTTTATTTCGTAAGTAAACCGAGGCAATTTATCCCCTTTTGGACCACTTGTTTCCTCGCCAAAATCGTTTTGTGCATCTACCACCACCGCAAAAAAGAGCCAGCGAGGACAAAATCACCAGCGCGTAAACTTCGAGTCCCATTTCCCGAACCCAAACAATAATTAAACCTCATGTATTATACATCTAATAATATACATGAAAATATTACTCGATTCTGATTGGCTGAGAGCAGTGCAGTTCAAGTGTAACACCAGTGCAAAAAGTGTAACACCACTGCAAATTACACATCGCAATTCTAGATTGTGATTGACTAAAAGAAAATAGGAAATTTTCTAAGCCAATGATATCACATAAAATGATGACGAAAATTTAGCGCGGAAACTTTGAAAAAAGTTTTCTCGAATGAGAAAAAATGGCTTCAAGAAAGATTTTCTGGCATTTCCTCCACGCGAATTTTTTCATGTTTATATTATTAATAAGTAATCATACGGTTTTTCTCGTTCAATTTGGAATTAATTTGCACTTGTGAGTTTTTCAAAAAGCTGAAATTGCACTCGCCGAAGCGGCTCGTGCAAGTTCAGCTTTTTGAAAAACTCACTCGTGCAAATTAATTCCAAATTGAACTCGAAACCGTATGATTACCTATACAAATTGCGCCAAATTTATTCCTCTTTTCGGATTTCGCGGTAATGACCAGTTTTGTGCATGCGCCTTAGAGTTCTAGCCCCAGACTCTACGGCCAGTACTTGCATGTGGCACGAACGTCTCTTCGACAGGTCTGAATCGCTATCATAAAACCAGAAGTCTAAAAAACCCGAACGAAATATTTTAATGATTGCCTTCAAATGCAGTGGTGTAGAAAGCTTATATATGTTAGTTTTATAAACTGAAGGTAAGAAAGATAGCAATTCAAATGGAATACACGAAAAAGAAGAAAATGTTCGAAAATTAGCGTGTTTTTGACTGACCCCAGACTGCGTGACATGTCACGAAAATCTGTAGAGGCAGATGTTGAGCGTAAGTTTGATATGTAACTAATTTTATCGATTGATATCGATTGATCGATTGATCGATTGGTTTTTTCTAATTTTATCGATTGATATCGATTGATCGATTGGTTTTTCGATCATCGATTTCCATCGATTGCATACCCCGGGTAAACACACGTGGGAATCTTGTGTTTAGGTGACGAAATTACCATCCAAAGCAGTCCTTGAGTTTTCTTTACTGCTTTTCGTTTGCCTGCTCCTCCACTTCGTATCTAGCTTTCCATTCCTACTATACAAGCGGCTCGTCCGCAAAGAAGTCTTCCCCGTCGTCGCTTGAAATATTGCAAATTGCTCTCAAAGCTCTACAACGAAGCAGTGAGTTCACAGTTGTCGAACGTGCTCGATCGAAGTTTATTTCGGATTCTTTCGTATCAAAACTTAACTCTGACTCCAGTGACGAAAAAGAAATGATTCTGAAACAAAACTTCGCCGTTTTAGTCCCAAAATATATTGGAACGATTAGTTTTGTTTTCCATTTTCTCGAGCAAATATTGAGAGCTGACTGAGGCGCCATTCTGTTTGGTTCCTGGGTAGACGTCATCAGCAACCGCCGCCCCAGACTCCCTAAAACGCGGTCGCGCAACACTTCAAGCGCGACTTTGAAAGGGCATAGAAAATCGAGGATTCAACCAAATTCAAAATTTTTTTCGCCCAAATGCTTCGAATAACAAGTAGATTCGTTTTAGCGAAAATAATTTTTTGGGGTTAGGTGCACTTTAAGAGTGGTTTTCTCAGAATGTCGAGAATCGAAAGACAGTAACAAAAAAAAATCGATTTTTCTTTTATTTCGCCAGAACATACCTTTGGGTGAACTTATTCAAAGAATATTTCGTCACGGTGAACTTATCATGCATGTCTCGTTTCAGGCTCATGCGTGACGTCACAGGATGTGGTAATGGTCTTTGACAGTTCAGCTAGCATGAAGGTGGCTGGCTTCCAGTCGATAAAAAACTTTGCTATTGACATGATAAATAGCATGGACGTGGGACCTTCTTCAACCCATGTGTGCGTTGTACAGTTCAGCATGGAGCCATTTGTGGTCTTTAACTTCACAGACTACTTTTCCTCCAATGAAATGGCGTCTGTTATAGACGCACTCGTGTACAATGAAGGAGCCACGGGTAAAGATCTCCTGGCAAAATATTGTTAACCTCGTACCCAAATCTTGTCACTCTTCGGGAGGGAATATCAGGCTAAGAGACTAGAGGGTGGCAAAGGGTTTATTTATTTATTTATTTATTCATTCATTCATTCATTCATTCATTCATTTATTTATTTATTTATTTATTTATTCGTGAGACGTGATGAGGACAAAAATTAATGTGTGACGCGCGTTTGTGATGCGTGAATGAATGAAAAAAAATTGATAAAAGTAGCTTAAAATATGTGACGCGGAAACGTTTTAAAATTGAGTTCTTCGGAAATGAGATTTCCGCCGGCATTCTGAGGCCAAGTCAGCGTGTTAATATGCCTTTTTTTTTTTTTTTTTTTAATTTAGGGGGTTCGACCGATCCCCCTGAATCCCCTCGCCCCCCTCCCCCCTATATCCGTCCCAGAAGTGAATCCCTCTAAATACCTTTGTCAGATGCTTTGTTTTACTATTTTCCCCGTTTTAGGAATCGATAAGGGTTTAGAGCTGGCCACAGATGAGCTGTTTCGACAGGAGAGTGGCGCGAGATTAAAAGTACCGAAGTTCTTGGTTGTTTTTTCAGACGGAGACTTTATAAGCTACCACTCAGTAAGTTTATCCTTGCAAAGGTGACCAGTTGCTTGAAATTGCTGATTCACGCCGCCCAATAAGAGTACTGTTAACGTATTTCACGCCAAAATGGCGACCGCTACTTGTTATGTACGACAGCGCCATGGCGAGTGGTCTTCATTATGGACAGATTAACCAAAACTCGTTTCTTGATAGAACTGGCGCGCATTTTGTTCACTGACGATGGCAATGCACTTCATCATGTTAAGGAAGGAGTTGTGCGCTCCTGAGTTAAGGGGCGTCGGCGTTAAACGTAAATGCTCTGATTTTCAACACGTTTCAACACAAGTTTTTTCTATTCCCACTGTTCTTTTACGAATATAGATTTGGCTCCATGCTTCTACTTATGACTATGAAGAGAAAAAGACGAATTTTCAATGGGAACCAAACTGAACAGTCGAATGACGACTAAATTAGAATTTCAAGTTAACAATTATAGATGAACACACAACCTTGTCGGGGGTTTCATATTTAGTGCTGTTAATCAATTTGTTCTTTCTTGCTGACTTAATGATTAACGTTGGATCGGCTGGGGTCATGGTGTCTCCAAGAGGGGGTGGGAGGTCCTTAGGTCATGCTTATACAGTGACTTCCTCCAGGTGACTACATGCTGGAGTATAACCTGCAATAGACTACCAACTCATCCAGTGGAGATAGTAATACTACGAGTCTTTTGCAACCTGTGATGATGTGTACTTCAATCTGTACTTCCGGTGACGTAGGCACTGCGTGAACCATTGTGCCTTGCGATCTTTGTATGTAGTTCCCGCCATGTTGTTTTAGGTATCAAAGAAGCTACATTGCCTCCTGTTCTCGACATAATAGTTCGCGGCTTTTACAACCTCGTTCCCAGGGCTTTTCCACTGAAATTTAGATGGGAAAAGCCCGGGAACGAGGTTGAGTTTTAAAGTTCATGCTACGAAAACAGGAGTTTTTGGACCCCAAGGCTGGTGATTATTTTCACTCCAGTCTTGCTTTTCTTTCATCTCATTTTAAACCTGTAATTTTCCTTTATTCTCATCACACTTTAAACCACAGGATCCTTGGATAAGCGGCGCACACGTGATTGCCATCGGAAGCGGACCGAAAATTTTCAAAGAAGAACTCAAGTCACTTGTAAGAAATGCGAGTAAAGACTTCTTTACTACAGATGACGATCCCGCGCTAAACGTGGTACAGCGCATGCGTGATTTGGCCCAACAGGATTGCAAGGGAAAATAATTGAGACCTCCAAATTGATGTAAAACTAATCGTAAAAATGTCAATAAATATATAATATTTATTTATTATTATTTATTATTAGCAGAACCAGAAACAAGTCTGGCTTCATTTTTTCTTAGGGAGACACGCCACGCCAGGATTGTACAACTGTTACCATGGCAACATAAATCGTTGAAAGGAAGAACAAAACGCTTGATTGTTCTTATTTTGTATTCAAGGCCCTGATCCCGCCTGAGAAAATCAGACAAGTTATTTTCTGGTAATTTTCACCATCGTATCCCAAAATAATTAGTAGGTACAAACTGTATTCACCATATTTTAACAGCAAGATACATTAAATCGAAAACGATAGAAATGCCTTGTTCCAACCAGTCAAAGAAGTCAAGAGAAACAGTAAGTCACACGCGCACGGTAAGTAATCAAAAGCAGCCAAAACAACGCAACCCCATGTGTTTCCTGTGAGAGCACATGAAAAATATGATTAATTTCAGATCTGAAAATTTCGTTTCCGTAGCACTTACGTAACACCTCTGACTTGCTATTTAACCTTGTGGCTTAATCTCCGCTCCAGTACAAACGCAACATTTCAGCAGCGTTTCCTGAGTTCACAGTTCAACCGCTTTCAATGGACTGAACACAGAGAGCAGCAAAACACGTGTTAAAGGGGAAGTATCCAGGATAATTAAAGAAAGTTCTCACTCCTACTTTCCAGTGTACGGTGCCAAATGTCACCAAATCTACAAATAAACTAGATAAAAAAAATCTACACGAGCAAAATAGAACAAGTATCTTGAGAAAGAAGTACAGAATTAAAACTGAGAATGGTGCAGATTACAGTACTTCAAATAGGACTTACTGTCAACAAATATATAAAAATTGCCATTCGAATGAATTTGAATACTATTTTCATTAAGTCACCTTTTTCATTCAATTGATGATATTTCAGTATAAAGACTATCATTGTGGAGTTTAGCAGCTGACATTTTGAGCGTTAGTAATTTGCCTGATTCAATCGGGCTCAGAAGAAATAGCACCAACACTCAAAACGTCAGAACATGTGCTTAATGCTACAATACAAAAGCTCCATTGAGGCAGATGGTTATTGTAATTTTTTTATGTTTATTTTTTCCTGTTTTGGCAATGCATATCATTGGTAACAAAAAGTCAAATATTTATTTGTCATGGTGAGGACTTCCTGTGACAATAAGGAAGTGTTGTACAGGTTAGCAAGCTGACAGCTAAATGTGAGCATGAGACACTGTACCACATTCATATCGAACAAAATCAATAACTTCAACTCCCTCTCTGTTTAACAAGTCTCCTACTATCACACTGTCATCTAGTAAATATTCCTGCTCGAGTAACACCTCATTTACTTCTCCATCCTTAGCTGCATCATTTTGGCTGACATTTTCTGATATAACCCTTGGATTCATCCCCACGACATGTTGAGCCATTCTATTGGCCAAGTGCACTATGGACTCCAGATTAGCATCACCTTTCTTTGGCTTTAAGGCAACCATTCCCCCGTACCTCCCCAGAGAACAACCATGCAATGACGTCACAAAAGGGCCATGAACATAGCTACCAATGACATTGCGTACTTCAGTTGTCATGGTAACCACTTTGTTTATTTTGATGTTTTCTCCTAATTTGCCAATTGTCCTGGCTACAGTTTCTGCCACAGTCTCTCCTTCACCACTGTGTATAAGCTCATTCCTCAGTTTATGTTCCGGTATAACCTCTCTTAGATGCTCAAGCTCACCAGCCAGTGCATTGATCTTTTGGTTTTGATCGACAATCTTCTTCCTCTTCACCATTGCTGCATTTGCTACTTTTGACACTAAGTCTACAAAGAGCTCATTCCTGGCTACAAAGTCTGTTTCACAGTTGACCTGCAATGACAAATTTACAGTACTGTAAAATCCACTTTAAAGCCCTGGGCGTATATACTTTCAAGGAGTTTTGGGTGGACTTATATCCGGGATGGGGGGCGCTTATAAGCAGAGTAAAAAAATGTTTCGGAATGATGACATATATAAAATGTATCTAAGAAATGAATTAAAGCTAACATACCATTACATTTGGCACTATTAACTTACTACCCTATTAGCCTATCACTTTTGATTAAAAATTTTGATGTTTGTAAAAATATACAAAAGGAACGCACTTATACATTAGATGGGCTTATATCTTGGGGGGCTTATATCCGGAATTATATCTTTGTTAGCAAATAGATGGGCTTATATCTTAAAGTGCGACTAGCTGGTGCTTACAAACAACAGTACATGGAACCGTGGTTAATAGAGGGAAATGGTTAGGAAGACCAGTAAACTTAACATCAAAGAAGCAAACAGCACATCTTTTCGTTTATGCTCATTAATTATGCATGAATTACATAATTGTAATGCTTCTATTGGTTAGTTGTATGAGCAGACATAACCACCTTTTGTATTTTGCCAGATTTTGTGCAGGGTCAACCCCAAAATAGCCAACAAAAACATACAACAAAGAACTTTGCCAGGTTTCATAACCATTCCCTATATTATCTATGATGGAACTTGCCCAGATTTGATCACTGAATTTTACATAACTAACCTCAACCATAGCACCAAAGTTACCATCCACCATAACTCCAATGAGTCCTTCTGCTGCAGCCCTTCCTTGCAATTTGATCGCCTTCTCCCAGCCTTGCTTCTCTGCCTCTGCTTTCAACCATGTGATAGCTTCATTGTAATCATTATTGCAGAGCTGCAGGCTCTCCATGCACTTGGCAAAACCAAATCCAGTTTCCTTTCGCAGTTTTGAAAGCAATGATTTATCCACTTTCATTGACTGCTGTTGCTTTGAGCTTAACAGACGAACTGCCGGCCCTGAAAAAAAGAAACCCATTGATAAACAACAACATTGCAACAGTGGCCCTGAAACTGCTGTGAGTGAACAATCATTAGATGACCTCTCTTCACTCAATACCATACTTGCAAAATACATAATACAGTCCAGCCCTGATCTAAAAAACAGCTACAGGTGTTAATTGCTGCTTTGTGTGTTATTAATAAAAATAGCCTTGAAACCAAATAACTCTGTACCAAAAAGATTGATCAGATGCCTCTCGGTTTGTAAGAGCGACAGGTCAGGGGTTTATGTTGTATTGACTCATATTGGGCACACAATACAATGGGCCATTCCATCTTTTATCTGCACCTGCCCCCACCCCCCCTTCCCGCTATTGAGGGTCTCGGAAATCTGAGGGGTTGGGGGGAGTCTTTAAAGGCTGTTTCTGAGAGGGCTACCGTGGCAGTGAATTTGATCTTTTAGAAATACTGAAGGGGGAACTGTTGGCACTTTAACCTTCTTTTCTTGGCAGGGGTGGAGGGGGGGGGGGGGCGGGGGGTAAAAAGTTGAATTTTCTGAGGTAAGAATTCAAAGTCCTCAATAGGAGGGGGGGGGGTGCATATATTTAATGGAATGGCCCAATGTAAGCTTCACTGTAGTTAAGCTTACTACTTTAGTAGTGAAGTGAAAAGTAGCTGAACATGTTAAAGAAGTTGAATCGAACCAACTCGTCCGGTTTACATCCTGTTGAGATTCTAGGCTAACAAAACTAAAATTTCCATAGCAAATATTAAGAATCAGGAGGACAAATAACCCAAGTTCTTTAAAAGAAAAATCAATGAAAAATAAGCTTAACGATTCGTTTGACTGTCACGTTTTGAACGACCGATCGGAGACTTGGACAACATTTAAAAAATAGCAAAAGAAATACTTATATGATACCTTGATTAACTCTGACGCTCGAAAGAGCAAATCTTGCTCCAAAAGAACTCGAAAAACACATTCTGGAACAAGCCATTGTAGCAGCCGCCATCTTGAAGCAGGATTGATCGAGGTGGGATTGGTACTAGATTTTCTACTGTACTAGATTTCAGCTTCTCTTCTCCCTCCCCTCCCTCCCCTCCCTCCCCTCCCTCATCTACATAAATTTTCGTCATCACAGTGAGGCTATAGATTTTCCGAAACATGGCTTCTGGAACGGAAGTACAGGGACTTCAAGTGGTAATATTTGTCTTGTTTTCTTTGATGTCTAACCCTGGTGCTTCCTTATCTTATGTTCGTCTCCTTATGTGCTATTATTAGACTCGTCTACCTCCTCATCTAGAAGGAAATTTGATTTATCACAGACCAACTACGTTTGGAAGACCAAAACGAGCTTTCTTTGTGGTAAGTGCACAAGCTTAAACCAAAACGGAATATGTTTGTTATGAAAGTGAAGTGGTTAACCAAATAAACTACCAAACTCCTAATCACGTGAAAATTCAATTAACTAAGCTGCAATATAACCCAAAGTTTTATGCGGAAAACTCAGTTCACTGGCATGGAAAATGAAACTAAATTGTAATCTGACATGCACATAAGTACACCTGACAGTCGGATGAATTATAACACGAAGCATTTGTTCGAACAAAAGACCTTTTGAAGGAATCTAAATATTATTTGAAGTACATGTAACAACTAACGGTAATAGCGCGCGACGTTTCGACCGAACTTAAGTCATATCAAGTTTAAAAGTGAAGATAAAAATTTTTGCATAAGTATAAATTAATATAAAAGAAAGAAGTAAAAGTATGTAAAGTATGAAAATGTAAAAAAAGGTGTTAAGAGCAATAAAATGCATGCAAGAATAACATAATTAATAAACGGCACACAATGCATGTTCCTAGAAGACTGGAACATAAGCAGACAAACTGATTCTTAAACTAAACTGTAGAACTTTTGTGTTAGAAATTTTAGGGGTTTACATTTATGGTAGTCCATTGGTAGTTCATTCAAGTAGTTCATGTACCAGGTCCTTCTTGTAAGTCCATATGCTACGGCTCAGTGAAATGTACCAACCCAAAAGAAAGATTAATAACTAAATTTTCAAATACATAATAAAGGAATTTCTGTTACAGTGTATTATCCACCCCCAAATCTTAGTTTAAAAGCTGAAATAAAAAGCACTCTGCTCAACCTACAAACAGTAAAGGAAAAGTTTCTCTTTCTGAAATCAGCACCTTATTATCTTTAAAGATATTTGGCAAAGCTGATTACCTCACCAGAAAATAATTTGTTGTTTTAACCATATACTTGTCGTATTGCGTGTGCGACCCGCTTGTCTATCTAAAATTGTATGTATCCAAGATATGTTATTATGAGTTTGCCCGTGAGCGCAAATTTATCCAACACTGTATAAACCAAAATCCAGCCCCAAATCTTCCTTTAAAAGCTGAAATTAAAAACACTCCGCTGATCCTACAAACAGCAAAGGAAAGCCGCAAAGCACAAGTTTCTCTCTCTGAAATCGCACATTTCCAAAACTTCATAAGAAACTGAAAATGCAAATGAATCATACCCTGACCTCATTATCACTACTGTAAACCGTATATTTCAGTGCTCATACAATGCTCATACAGTGCTCTCACAGTGCGCATTCAATTCAAACAATGCTCATTCAATTCACTTTTAAGACTGGCAAAAGTACAACTGTGCTACCAATCCGTAAATTTTATGTGGACCCTTCAGCTATCACGTGTGCGACTTGCTTGTCAATCTAAATTTGTATGTATGGACGATATGTCCTTATTATGAGTTTGCCAGTGAACGCAAATTTATCCAACACTGTATAAACCAAAATCACCCCCCAAATCTTTGTTTAAAATCTGAAATTAAAAGCACTCTGCTGATCCTACAAACAGCAAAGAAAAGCTGCAAAGGAAAAGTTACTCTCTCTGAAATCGACACCTTATTATCCTTAAAAATATTTGGCAACAGTAATTACCTCACCGGAAGTTAATTTGTTGTTTTAACTGTGTACTTGTCATATCGATTAAAAGCACTCCACTGAACCTACAAACAGCAAAGGAAAGCCGCAAAGCCTTCACCTACTGCCTGGGCAACTTACTTGTCTATCTAAACTTGTATGTATGGAGGATATGTTCTTATTATGAGTCTGCCCATGAATGCAGACTTATTCAATACTGTATAAACCAAAATCCACCCCTAAATCTTCTTTTAAAAGCTAGAATTAAAAGGACTCCCCTGAACCTTGTCTCATTTACTAACTCCCAGAGTGCATTTTGCTTCAACAGAGCGATAAATAGTGCGCGACATAAGCGCGATGGACATAAGTGCAACAAAATAAGTGAGAAATCACTTTCCAAAGGAATGTAGCACATTGGCTTAAAGCGATGACGTCACACAATATGTCATTGCTTAAAAATGATTTAAAACTTTCGCACGAATTGAGTCTGACTGTACATTAACACTTGGTCTCAGTTCATTAATGAAAAACATTTTATAAGTGAGACAGTCAAACCTGTTCTTGCACTATTTTTAAGGTGGTAAAATTCTTGTAAAGATCCTTGGGCACATAAGAATGTTTCACACAAAAATGAGACTGGGAGGGCTTATTTGGGGATGGGGAATACTTAATAAATTATTATTATCCGGATTTTCAGTAAATTTTGTGCATACATTAATTTAGAAGCAGGGAGTTACACCATTAGTAAAAAGAGTAAATTTAAAAGAATCATAAATAAACTGGTTATAAAGATGATCTCCAGTCTGTACTGCACACTCTCAAGAGTTTGTTTACGTTTTTTGGTGTGTTTCATGTAAGACACCAGAAAATGTAAACATTTTGCAACTACTTACATGATAGTAAATTCAAAGTTTCAAGTCAACCGCCACTATGGATGCAAATCTAAGTTACGCTTCAATCCTTCTCATGTCACCTGATGAAACAACTTCGCAACTGTAAAAATCAATGAAGCTGTTGGAAAAAGAATTTGAAAGGCCTCAAAGATAAGGTATGTGGTTCGTAACAAATAACATCAATTCGCATTCCATGGAGTGAGACTTCTGTTATTTATAAACATTAGGGTGCTGAGACTGTGCAGTACAGACTGGAAATCATCTTTAAAGCAGAAGCATTAATTGATCCATTGGGCTCCTTATAACACATGTAACTACCATTGTTTAATAAGCTTTCTGTACTGACTCAGTTCTTCATAACTACGGAAACTGCTGAGACACATATTTTGTTTGATGATAACTTGTTAACTGAATCTCCTTTTATTGGCAGCTGTTAGAAACAGTGATACTTCAATATGAAAGCAAGGACTGTTATCACAAAGGACAAAGATCAAAAGAAAATTTTAAAATCAATCTGGAAGAGGTGCATTTGAATTTATTACAGTTGTATGTGTTCTGTGATGGGAGATAAAATGGTATTAAAGGAGATCATCTTTATTGCTATTAATAATTGTGAAAATAATGACAACTTAAATGTGTTTGTTTTAAACAATTGGTACTTCTTAGAGGGGTAATGACTTTGCAATGCCCAAGAAAGAATATTTGGTACCTTTACGGTTTTGTGAAAACATTTCTAGACAGCATCACTTGGTACTTTTTGAGTACTTGTATATGGCTGATCCCCTGTGCTGCCAGGAAGCTCATGCAGTTTTCTAAAAATGTGGTCAATTTGTTCCAGGTATGTGGTATTACAGAAATGTTGATGTCCAATAAACAATACAAGAACTGCAGCTTCAAGCTGACACTAAATGACAAAGAGGCTACGGAGTACAAGTTTTCTGCTGAGGTACATATATGCTTGTATTTTTGAAGGTGTGGCGGCCAGGGATCTATGTGTACCGGCTATTGGCTATTCTCACACACTGAAAAAGAACTTATCCCAGGCTCAAATTTTACCAGAAAACAGAGGTCTACATAAGGGTGATTTTGGAGATGCCTGCGAGAAAGCTGGTTGAACATGTTAAAGAACCTGCTTAGTTTACTTTCATCTGCATCTCTGGATATTTGCTCCGGCTGGATAGCTAATTATCAACTGCATTATACTTCAGATTGAGTGCTCCATCAATCCTCATTCCACCACTGGCCAGAATTGATAGTTGCATTCTCTTGCCAGACACTTTACTTTCACTGTGTCTCTCCCTCTCTAAGAGAATAAAATTATGTGTACTAGCAAAATGTCATCGTAAGGTAAAGTCTGCATTGAGCCAAGTATTCCAAACTGTTGGGGCTTATCCCAGTTTCTGTAGCATTAAGTGAATAAAAGTGTTTCTACGCCCTCATGAGTAGAAAACACCAATTACAGGGTTACCTCCCAGCATGAAATTCACCTATTTATACACCTGGGTGAAGAGACGCACTCTGAGAGCAAAGTGTGGTGCCCTAGAACATAATGCAAGGCACTTGGCCAGGGTTCAAACATAGACCGCTCAATCTGAAGTCCAATGCACTAATTATTTGGCCAGAGCACCTCCCAAAGTATTATGGTTACCTGATAAAATACTGAGGATAGCCTGCATTGGACTAGCATCCTGACAGTAGCAATACTATACTTCTAGTTGCTTTATGCTGCAGAAACCAGAATTATAGTTTTTTTATCCAATTAAAATACTACACTGTATGGCCTGACTGCAGACTCTACATTTTTGTGCTTTTTATTAGAATTCATTACATTAGTCACAGCACTGCCAAATAGTGGTTTTCATGTTTGTAAAACTAAAACCAATTAATCACTCCAGGCAATCACAAAGGACACAGACAATTCATTGGATTAATCAAAACTCAAAACAAAAGAAAATACATGTAGCTGACATGAAGAACAGGAAATTGGTTTTAGTTTTACTTCTGGCAAGATGAAAAAGTGCTGCAAGTTTTTGCTGCCAATTGTGTAGTGACTAACAATGCAAAGCCAATTATTTTTTTAACACTCAAGTGATAACTGGCTGTACCTTCCAACTGAATTAATCACTCAATTAGCTCAGACACTACTGGTCAACTGGCATTTCAACTTTCATACTCGTTATACTTTCTTTGTGCATAATGTTAATTCAACAGTCCAGGCAAGCAATGGAAAAGTGGGTGAATGGCTTAAGAGATGCAAAGGAATTCTGGATACAGCATCATAAGAGGCTAGAATTCACACAAAAGAGAAGTACTGGGACTCACATAGTTGAGCCTGTGACCGTGCATAATGAAGCAGACAATTTAGTAAGTATTCATAGAGTTAATTTTTTTTTTAATCCCTTGGTGGGGGCACATAGGGTGCATTCCTTTGGGGTGATCTGGATCAGGATCAGTGATCCAAGATCATGGTGCATCAAAGGAGCCAATGAATCCACTCTGGTCATGGATTCGTCAGTTCCTTTGATGTACCATAATCTGATTGATCTTGGATCACTGATCCAGATCCAGATCATCCCAAAGGAATGGACCCATAGCCTCCTTTGCAGACTTTCTTTGGGCTCATCTTGCTAGGAGAGACGGTGTTCGTGACAAATTTTATAGGGAATAACTGCTGTCATCTAGTTATCCTAGATGGTTCATTTTAGGATAAGTTATTATGATAAGCTGAGAATGTGACAATTACTTATCAGTCAAGAAAAAAATATATCCATGGTTATCATCTCAATCTCTATTAAAATTTTTAACAAATCAATTTATGCTTTAGAATTATGATGTCTTTTGGAAGTGAAATGGTGGATTTGAGCCGTGTCCAAAATTTAAAGGTTCCAGTATCCTTAAGAGCTCCCTTTCAAATTTTCAGACAGCCACCTCTTGCATTGTTCAGTGGGAGTTACCCAGTCAGTGGTTACTCTTAGCTGGTGTATAACAGAAGAGTGTAAAATATATTATTTGATTTTTTTATGGTCTGATATTGTTATTGTAAGTTTACTTTTAATTGTAATTTTAGCTTTTTAGCCTTTTTATTCCGTTTTTAATCTTGTCATGCGCATTTGAACATTTTATGAAATTTGCGCATTATGAATGTTATAATTATTATTATTATCATTATCATTATCATTATCATCATTATTATTATTATTATCTAGGATGACAGTACTTCAAGCAGCTTCACTGAAAACTGGTAGGGCTTAAACTAATTTTTTTTTTCATATCATTTAATTATTGAAAGTTGTTAATAACAATTGTACTGCTTGTTGTTGGTATTAATGACAAGTATTAATAGCACCACTAGCATTGTTTACATGACATTTATAATGAGAATGTCACAAGGGGTCTTCTTAAGGCTATGAAGTCAGAATCAAAGTACTTTTTACAAGTTAATGCTGCAGTTGACTAATCCATCATTCAATCGCATTCATTGTCAATAGCTATTATACCTTCTGCTTTTTATAGTGAACCAGTTCAAGTATCTGTCACCACGTGGAATCAAATAACTCTCAAGGTTCTCCTTCCGTCTGTTTTTGACATGGAAGAGCTTCTCACTGCGCTTTCTACAAAGTTACAAAGTAAACGGTGTGCTGGTTGTCCTATCTGTAGACTTCAAAAGTCCTCCATGGAAGTCTGGATAGTAACTGCCAATGGAATTGGTGATTTTCTTAAATTTATTTTTAGAGTATTGGTTTTTCTAGGAAGACATAGATGTTTCCCAAATTCTGAAATTGCTTGCATAACCTACCCCTAAGATGACAGAAGGTTTTATTATACTATTTCCCTCATTGCTGCATTAGACTCTTTCTTTTGGCAGCCTGTCGCAGGGCACATAATGTACTGTGTAACTACCGTGTGGCACGAAATTTTGGAGGGGTCTTATTTTAATTTGCGATTTTTGTGGTTTTCTCTTAGATCCGCCAAAAAAAGTTGCCTTCCCAAAAATTTTCCCAATAAATTTATTCCCTTGGCGAAATTATACTTACAGAAATCACATGTAGAATCGACAGTCAATAGCAGATTTGCACGTTGTCGTCATTTGACATCAACTACCAGAATTTCTTTCGTTTTTTCTCTATTATTCAAATTTTGAAGTCCCAATGGGGTTTAAATAACAATTTCCCTAATTAGCATAAGAAACAGAAAAACTGAAGGATTTACTTTGACACATAATAATCTAATATGGGTCAAAATAGTCCTCAAACTAGTAAATATTCCAAGGCTACAGAATAATGAAGTCATTCAGTACGTCCAAGTTGCCCGTGGTAACGAGAGAAGAACAAAAGAAATATCACTATGGGACCAGCAGCCGGGGATTTAGCTACGGTCCGTATAAGCGGGATGTTCGTAAGGCGAGAGGTGACTGTAGTTGTTGCCATCCATCAATTTAAAACGTTTCTTTTATTCAGAAGCAAAACGTTTTGAAATAAGACGATGAAATTGCGCTCGGTACTCTACAGGTGTGATAATGCATCAAGTGGTGCCGTAGTTATTGCCGATCCATTGTAAGAGCAGTAAGTCACACTAGGGCAAGATTTGATTGTAAGAGAGTGACACTGATTACCATGTTTTACGTCTCTGCATGTTGTTTCACCAGGATTCGTACGGGTCGTGGAAAACCTGGAAAGTCATGGAATTTTATAATTTCATCAGTTTCCAGGCCTGGAAAGTCCTGAAATTGAAGTATGGGTCATGGAAAGTCATGGAAAAGTAACAAACTTTCTGAGACTGAACAGGCAAACAAAATCAAAGTTGAAAAAACAACAGACAAGTCTTAAAACCAGTCAATTCCAGTTAAAAAAATAAACCCTAGCACGCATTTTATGCGTCATAATGTGGGAAAATACCTTAAATAATAGATTGTTTTTACAATACTTTGAGAACAACTGCTTAACATAGCTCATGGAAATCTCGGAAATATCATGGAAAAGGCCATTGAAAGTCATGGAGTTTCAAAAGCCCAAAACAGTACGAACCTTGTTCACTCGTTGATTACATGTAGTTTAATAAAAAAAAAAAAGGATAATGCTTTAATTCCAATTAAACGCGATATATTTATATAATACTCAACAAGAAAAACCAGTCTTACAATCGCAAAAATTAGTTCCCGCAAAATAACTGCAAAATTAAGCTCCCGAAATAATTTTGTGCCACTCGGTATCTTGGTTTTTGTACGCATTACTTGCCTACGATTCTGCACAATCAGAAGAAAATGAGTGATGCTTTGCTCTTGTAAATTCGACTGCTTGTCCAGTTGTTCTTAGAGCAATTTTTGATCTTTCATTTAATATTTAGCTGATCTTATAAAATTGAGGAGATCTCCATTAATCTGTATCACGTTTAAGGTCATTCCACTGAAACAGAACCTGCACTGAGATTTTTGTGAAACTTTGCCTATTGATTGTTTATATTATAGGAACTTAAATTTTGAAATAAAAATGAGGGGTCCCCTTGTTCGTTTAGGAGCAACAGCACCTTGTTTATACCCATATAAATCCTTATAATAGCACCATGATTGTAGTTACGATTGCTTGCTAAATTCACGTTTCCGACGATTGCTGTTTGTTCTACACTGAGAATTGGTCCACATTTATTTTACACAAAGAAATTTATTACTCAATTCAAAACAACAGAAAAAAAATGATAGGTCACCATACTCGTTTGCGAGAAACTGACGATTTACCTCTATGGCAAGGTCCAGCTGTAAAGAAAAAGCCGCCATTTTTTAATGCGCGCGCGCTGATCACGCGTGAAATTATGCGCAGTGGGGATGCGCAATGCAATACTGGGGAATAACCTTAAGTACCTGTGCCTAGCTGGCACCCTCCGTAGGAAAAAAGATGGCGGCTGGTGCATTTACCCATAATTCTTAGCGCGCGAAAACTTTAACAAGGCTCATAGAAACGTATAAGAAAGTTCGAAAACCTTACAACCTAACATACACAATGTCCTTAGCACAGGGACAAATGTTGCAAAAATATGGCTTTCCTTGTACTTCAAGGGCTGTGTAAAAAGGCTCGCATGGTATCGTGGTAGAATGTACAGCCGCCATCTTTTTCCTGCGGAGGACTGCACTGATCATTCAGTATCCTGGTTTGCCATACATGTACGTCACTTAACCGTAGGATTATAATTTCAGGACACAAGATGGACATTGAAAATGGTACATTTGATGTCTCCAGACATGGAAAACACTTTTATCTCTTGGAACACGACCACAAGGTAAACTATGAAGATTATTTAAATTGCAGTACGTTTCATCCCGAGGGGGGCCTCCCATATAAACAGGTTTGTGGTGCTCGTCGTACGTATTAGGGGCTAAAGAGCGGTTTTGGTACCTCTAATGGTGTTCAGCCCCGAAACGTCCACAGCGGGAGCTTTCGCGGTACTTGTTACGGTACTGAGCCGAAAAAAAATATGACAGGAGATAATCAACTTTAGGCACGTAGGAGTAATTTGAAGCAATCGTCTTTAATGCCCTTAAAAATGATGAAAGTGTCAGTCCATGGGTTGTTTTAGAGTTGGTACCTCTTAGGGGTGAAAAAAGTTTCAAGCCACGCCCACAAAACAGAATCTTGATACCTCATGGGGGTTCTTTTCAAAATTTTTGACGAGCACCCCTGTCCTCCCCTCGGGGTTTTATTTATCATTAGCATAAATTGTTAGAAAATATAGTACAAATACTTGAACCAGACCACTGGGAACAAAATTAACCAATCACCTTAATTGAAAGCAAAGGATGGCCATCTGTTTCATAAACGAACTAATTGTGTTGAACAACACAAACGATAGTTCTACAACAGAGAGAAAAAAAAAAGCAACGAAATGCTGCGGACCCCCCAAAAGCCTTGTCGTTTTTTGATTGGTTAGTTTCAATCCTAAGGTGGAGCCTTTTTTTAACCGTGACAGCTTGGTCGTCGAAAAACGAGTGTCAGTCAAGCTACATTTTTGTAGATTTTGAGTGAATTGTTTGCTGCTGGCGAGCCCTAACGAGGCAGCCGCCTATTCTTTTCAATAGCGAGAAAAAGCCAAAATTTGTCGGATGTAAGATCGGAGACATGCGCAGTGGATTGCGTTTTTTATATCCTGGCATTCTGATATCCGGGGTGCTTGTAAATGCACGTGGAAATATCGATCGATTTGTACAGGCGTCCCGCTCTGCTAGAAATCAAGGACACTATAAACGAATGTCTTTAACTGCTTGTGGAAGTATTCATCATGTTTACGAACGGTTTAGTGATGACTCTCGAGGTAGACAAGAGATTTTTATGTGTTTGGCTGCTCTATTATGTGAGCAATTTTTGCCGATTCGCGAATGGAGGTGCCAAGATATCGATCAAGTCCTACTTCATGGAGATCATTTTTTTCTCAGTGCATTCAGCAGCAGTGAAGTGTTTGGCAAAAATGCTTCCATTCGGAGTAAACTGCCGACTGCAGCTTGCTAGTCTTGGGAGAAAAGAGAGGAAGGTGTGAAGCCAACCTGCTTTATGTCGGAAAGCGACTTCGGTACCACAGGCAAATCATTCACAGTATTCTTCGCTCGTTGAGGCGTTAAATTTGATCGTCGAGTCAAAATCTCTGCCCGTTGAGCTAAATAATTCGACCATTGAGGTACATGTGCCCGTTGAGGCGAAAGAAAAGCTTGCAATCATATTGATCTGTAGATTTTGATTTCCTTGCTTTAATGCGATTTGATATGACCTTTGATGACACGTTGCGTGACGGCTCCAGTTTCGGTAAACTCGCAAATTCATGCTATTAAAACGTCTCATTTTCACTTTTACTGTTAATGTTTAAGCACAAAGGCTAATTTTTAAAAAGAATACTCGTGGAAATACATCTACTAAAGGTTTCTTGGGTCTCTTAAACCAAGTTCTGGCATTTGTTACGTTCTTTTCTTAACTCAACAAAAAAATTTTGGGGCTCTGTTGTTGTCTCACAAAAGCACTTTAAAACTAAACTCAGAGTTGGAAAAATCGTAATTCTCTTTTAAAAAGCTACACCAACCCCTATTAGACCGTTTATTTCAAATCGTATTATCAGTATTTCCTTGAATGTGAAGTGAAAGTGTAGGGGAAAATACGAGACGAAGTGCTCTACCGCTTCCTAAGTGCTTTACAACAGAACAAAACACAGTCGAGGCTTCTTTATTTGTATAATTTCCCCGCGCATTCGGCTGAATTTTCAAACAAAACTTTATTTTCCAAACGAGTAAAAGTGGCGTCAGCCGAGCTCTGTCCTCTGATAAAGCACGCTAAAATAAGCCAATCATAATCCTTGTTAGAATTGTTGAAATAATTTGATTGGCTAACGGAGCGACAGCTGTCAATCACAAACTAGACTTCAGCTAAGCTTTTAATCTCGTTGACGGAGCCCACGTGTCTTTTGGTCAGCTCCAAGACACGGAGCTCTGGAATAATCAATTTGCAGACTCCAAGATTTTAGGGGTTCCGGTTTCACGGCGCATGCGTGGCTTGGTTTAAAACATGGAAATCTCGTTCCCAGAGCCCACATGCCTTTTGGTCAGTGGTTTCGAGCGGCTTTCGAGAGAAGAACGATGCCTTCAAAGTTCGCTTTTTAGTTAATTTTCAAATAAGAATCTAAAGGCAGGCAAAGGTTTGTAGTCCATAGGAATCCGGCCGTATTGTGGCTCATGAACGTGCACTTTTCCAATGGAAATTACGGAACCAGGAGCTCAGAGCTTGCAGATGAAAATGCGAAATGCTGAGTTGAATTTGAAAGGAGCTACAGTTATTTAAGCTTACGGCTTACAGCCGCTTGCAGCAGGATTGCCCGAGCTAGCGTAAAAGATGGACAGACTAAACTGCTCCTACTGGTTCTACTCCGACCACAGAGGAGAATATCTAGAGCAAGCTTTGAGCTGACCGCACGTCGGTTCACTTCGCTGAGAAGACCAGAGAACGAGCGAGCGTTACTACACTGCATGTAAGTGTTGTTTTGAGCAATTGCGCATTTTTACAAAAATAAAGCTTCTCGTCATAAACAGAGACAGTTCAATCGTTGTTTTCTGTCGTTGTTTTACTTCTTAAGTATAATTTTCTTTTATCGAAGCACTGGTTAGGGTGAGAATTTGTTTATTTCGCTACGTGTTTTGTCGGCGGGAATCTAGCAAAACTTGTTATTTTAGTAGTTTTCACACTACTGTTGCTAACAATGGTCTCCGTGAGCCATACTTAGAGTAGACATAGAGCTCGGTTCCACTGCGTTTGTCTGAATCACAGGGGATGTTTAATTTGCGCCAAATTTATCAAAATTCCGAAGCAAAAATTTGAAAGCCAGCTTACTGTCATCAACCCGTGCTCTGTTCTCTGATAAAGCACGCTGTTTCAGCCAATCAGAGCGCGCGTTATATGGAAACTTTATTATAAAAATAAATAAACAAATATTGCAAATGGAGCATAACGTATTGAGAATCCCAATTGGTGGAAGGCTGACCAGCTGACCAACGCGGTCGAGGGGTTGAACTCGGGACTACCGAGAACAAATCTAAATAGTGGGGTAGGGAAGAGGATTTAAACTAAGGACCTTCGGATTTGAAATCCAGCGCCCTAAACCACTCAGTCACGCCGCCTCCCTAAGAGTGGCGTTTGAACGGAAAATTTGACACGCGTGTTATTTAATTTGCACCCAGCTGCTGATCATTTACTTTGAAGATGGAACATTTCAAGTTATTCCGTGTTTAGGGTCCATAAAGGCAAAGGAGGTAAGCTGACTTTAAAGATTCCAAGGGTAAGCTCATAGACAAAACGTGCGCACTTGACGATTTTTACCTCAGGGGAAATAATAAAGTTAGGAATTATGTTATGAGCACGATTCTGAGGTCATACATTTCTCCTCACCGCTAATTTAACCAGGCAAAAAAAAACCCGGCTAGTGAAGCTCAGTGAACAGTGAAAGAACGCGTTCTGGTCCTTGCTGAAAAATGTCTCAGATGGTCAAAAATAGAAAACTTCACATGTAGGATCAACCGCGAAGGACAAAAACTTACTCCTTTGGGACTCAGTTTGTCTTGAAATGCTGTCTATATTATTCTAATAATTAATTAAATTAATAGTTCTCATTTCTCTTTTTTCTCGTGCTTGGAGACTGGAGACCGTATCGGTAATCAACGAAGATGCAACACCTTAAGAATTTTAAACAAAACCGACAAACAAACAAACAAATCAGCAAAACATAATGAAAACACAAGTGTGATCTAACCGCTTCTAGGATATGTTTGACTACCACTAACTGCGATGATAGTCAGTTATTACATGTCCCTAGAAGAGCTGTTTTAGTTATCATAATGTGATGTTTACTATGTACAAGTGGCGCGGCCGTTGTTATCATTTAATTTAATTGAAAACTGACAGTCTTTCTTAAACGCTTCACAGGTTCCATATCTTCCCATATTTGCTGACAAGCTTTCGTCTCTTGGTTTCAGTAACTTTGGTCTGTTTCTGGTCAATGAGAAGGGAACATGTAAGTGCTACCTTCTAGTTACTGGTAAATTTATTTTAAGAAATGAAACCTCTACATTTGCTTTTCCACAGTCACATTATAATAAAGATAAAGTAAATACAGACGGTCATAGCTGGTGAAAGATTAAACTGGTTCCTTCTTTACTGATTTTGCTTTCCCGTTTCTTCTTTATTCTCAGCACTTCCCTTCAGTCCAGACGAAGAACCATTGAAACATTCGTTTCAAGGTATGCCACTTTCATGTGAATTTTTCATTTGCGTGTGTTTTGTTCGGGGTGGAGTTTCTTCACCAAAGTCACCAAAGAGTCAATGGGTAAACGGGCCAAATTTTGGCAATTGTGGATGGGTACCCCTCTGTGTTGAGTGATAGCTCATCCCGGTAGGTTAACGTTTCCATTGGTTCGAGACAGACGCGCGCGGTTAATAATGAAGCGACTTATATACATGTAGCGAGTTGGGTAGCAGCTCTCGGAAGGTCTCACATTTATGACTTGCTACCCTTTGAGAGGACAATAAAACAAACAACAGAAAAAATGCCTCTAGCCCTAAAACAATAACAGCTGCTAACAAGCAAAAGAATTAGAAGCTTACGAGAGCTGCCGCACTACTGTACGAAGCACTCTGAATATATCAGTCATGTAGTACAAGTGATCATGGATTTCAGGGACCATTCTACAGAGTAAGATGGATGTTCTTACCTCGCTCAGAGAGGAGCATCCTCACAAGTTGTCCTGAGTTCAAATATCATGAAAAATGAAGACCTTGAATTTCTCGGACTCTTGTGGAATTCATTCCTTTCAAATCTCAGGCCGGGACTAATTCAGTTCATGTCGCCAACACCGCCTGATTGTGTTTTGATATGAAGTGACTTTATTTTCTTTCTGATTTTTTTAGGACGATTAATGCTAAAAACCAGAGCACTGACTATTTCACCTCCGATTTCTTCAGGGAGCTGGGAAATTCAAGGACAAAGGGTAACACGAAACAATTATTGCATGCAGCAAGGCATAGCATGACAACCAGAATTATCAAGACCAAACATTGTGTTGTCAAGTGAAGATGGATGACGTAACCAATAGTCGCTTTGCCTGACCATGTCACGTGACCTTGTCGATTAATCAAATGGTTGTGGTACGAAACAGATGCCAGAAATGGAAAGAACGTGATTAGTAAGATTTCCAATTTTGAGGCCACTGCCGTTTTAGCGGGAGATTTAAGGACAGTTTGATGGCTTGAAAATTCAGTTTGTATGCTGAATGGCAAAGCTTGCCTTCCAGCCGCGTTTTTTCTTACAAGTCTTTTTAATTTTTTTAAACCTTTAGATTACCGTACCATCTCACACTTAAATGCCAGACCAAAGTAATCAGAGATAATTTATCTACTATGGAAATCGTGAATAAATGTTTTTCTCTCCTTGTCGCTACAGCTTAGGAAGAACCAGCAGAACAGGATGAATCAAAAAGCATTGAAAATAGTCGAGAAAGAAAAGTGCAAGCATTTCCAGGTACGCAGCACAAGCAAGGAAGGGTTTTCTCCGCCAGATGGTCTGGTGTTTAACAACGAACATTATGGTGTTTCTGGTGACTTGAACCAACCTTCCGCCCTAACTGACTCTATTGAGCACACCGAGTGTATACAAGCAACGGCAGACGGAGAAAATGGATCGACTGAGCCAAAACCTTCGGTTGAGAATTTCAGCACTTCTCAAGAAGAAGACAACGGCACGGATGAGCTTGTTCCTAATGAGCAGACGACTGAAAGTCGCTCACCCGAAAAGTGTATAAATGAATTCCCTGAAGGGTCTGTTGGGATTGCTACGAGGGTCAGAGAAGGAAATGAATGGAGCCTGGATAAACACAGTTCTACGTTAATCGCTAATTCGTCGCTCATTAGTGAACATGTGTCAATTGTCCAAGGAAAGGAAAATTCCCTAAACCATTCAGACTACTGTGCCGAAAATGGTCGTTCATCTGAACAGACGGAAGAAAGCACAAAAATTGAAAGTATCGACTTCCACAAGGAAGGATCTTTGTCTAGCGATTGTGAAACGTGTGAAACAAATGAACCCACGTCGACTGACGACAATAGAGGTAAGGCTGCGGCAGCATCCGCAAGTGGTGACGAGGACGCAAGAACTGAACGTAATTTGAGAATCAGTGCACTCGTGAATTGCGCCAACGAAACATCAACATTTGGCGACGAAACTTCCATTAAAAATGAAACCATTGGACCGGCATCTAATGAAGACCAACATGCTGGAGCAAACGAAGAAATGGCTGCACAAAATGGGGGCAGTGAGAATCACATTGAAACAAAGATTCCTGGTACAGCATCTAGTGATGTCGTAACTCAGTCAGCTCAAGATGAAACTCCGTCTGACGCGAGAAAGTGCACTGAAAACCTTGCAAGACCAGTAACAGATTCGGTAGGTAGTACAGAAATCCACGAAAACTTTCGTTCTCGTTCTGTATTGGTTGACAAACTGACTGACGGTCCCTGCTCGTCTTGCGTTTCTCATGAACGTCTGCCCGATGACATCCACCAGTGTGATTACACTATTATTAGTTCCCCTCGGGTCCTAAAGGTGGTTTTAAAGGCGTGTTCGGGTCACAAAGCTAATGAAGAGGAAGTGGGTGAAGCTAATAAATTTTCAAGGATTTGTCTTTCTGGATGGCACTTACAGTGCGAGGATGGGTCGTGGATTGTGGTAGAACAGGGAAGATCTCATAGCGATTGTGACACTCCAGGTATCAACATTCAATTATCAGAAAGGCTTGGTGCTTTCTTTCATAAAGAAGAGAGGCTATGGACTGTGATAGAAAATGCGCATGTCGCTAATGAACCAGAGGAGGTCAAAAATCAGATTCAGAATCAAGATGTAAGTGCCATATTTGCTGGGACAGAAAATTCGCCCAATGATGTTACACCTCAGGATCAATCTGTTACGTCTTATCTCAGTCCAGGTAACGCTCACCAAGATCTCAGTGTCACGTTTTCAGGTGATGAAGCCAGACAAGTTACTAAGACAAGCTTTGGAACTTGCAAACCTCCTGGAAGTTGCACAGTTGTTCCAAATCCAAGATCGGAGTCGGCAAATCAAGGACCTCTTCATGCAGCCATTCAACAGATTTTCCAAAGGATGGCCATGTTCAGGAGATCGGCAGTGGACGTCCTTGATGATAACAAACATGAAACCATTATAGAGATTATTTGTAACTCTCTATGCAGCGCTCTTTGGGACGTCCTGTCAGTTGGACTTCGAAAAAGGTTTATTGGTAAATACACAGTCTGGAATGTGGTTGAAGAGTTCAAGGATGTTTCGAGTCATGTGTGCCGAACCGTGGACTGGGTAAACACCAAGTACGTTCTTCTTGGTGAAACACAAAAATTCCAAGCGTTTGTTTGCGAATGTCTCAACATCGGACATGGTACCTTGCACCAGTGGCTCAAAAGCCTTTTTAAACAAAACGAGAAGAAACTTAACAAGTACTACAATCAAGATGGCATAGTCTTTCACCTTTCTCGTGAAAAGTTAGAAGAACTGGTGTCCGATTTATCACAAATCAGTTCCCTGCGTTTTGACCTAAACTTTGAAAGTTGGATCAGAACACAGGGTTATGACCTTAATAAGGCAGCTTTTGCATTTGAATAGCGATCTACCAGTATATGTACGGCTCCTAGAAACTAAGTCTATGACAATGCAAACAAGTCGTACCAACACCAGTCCTCAACCTCAAAAAAATTACCTGAACTCTAAAGTTACAGAAATTACCTTTGAATTCTGTTGTAATACTACATACCTGCGCTATCTGCGAACGAGTCTGAATAATTAAGTTAGAAGTACGTGCAGAATGTGCTAGCAGCTAAAGCTTGGTTTTCACTAGCGAAGCAAGCACAAGCACAAGCACAAGCACAAACGCAAGTAAAAGGGATGGCCCAAGTGAAAACGAGATTCGATGCAAACTCAAGCACAAGAAAAATCATCCGAACCCTCCAAACTGTTTAGGCGCGAGGTAATCTGGATCCAATGTTTTCATTGGCCAAACATAACCAAATATCCATGTGCTTGTGTCATTCCTGAGCGGTATTTCGTTTTCACTTGCTGCAGCGCAAACGCAAGCATAAGCGCAGCACAGGAAAAGGAAAATTTTTTATCATTGTCAGATGTGTTTGTGCTTGCGCTTGTGCCTATGCCTGCGTCAAGGCCGTTTTCATGGTGAAATAAGAATTATTGTGTTTGCGCTTGTGCTTGGGATTGTCCTTGCGTCGCTAGTAATTGTTATTCAAGTTCACTTGAGTTTAACCGTCGCTCAGTTTAAATATAATTTTGTGTCGAGTTCGCGTTCGGAAATTAAAGTATAGAGAGTCAAGTAGAATGAGGAAACAAATTCTGAAAAAGTTAAGTGCTGGTGAAACTTCTTTCAACCTTGTTAGGCAATTTCGCAACATGTTTTGGGCAGACGACTGCAACATGTCTGTTACAGAAGGTTTTTCAAATGCCGAAACTGACATTCTGGACGAAAATTTGTCCATCGTTTGTACAACATAGATCCCAACAGAATGGTCAAACAGCTAATATTTGAGATGATTTTTCTGTCAGTGAACGCACAGGCATACATCGAAAAAGAATTTCTAGTTCTCCAGCAAGGATTCAAACCTATGTCCTAGTTACTAGCCCAGATGCTCTACAGGAGAAATGTGAAAGCGAAGGCCAACAAACATCCTCCAACATTTCTACCCAACTGTTGGGAACATTTGACCAAAACCTTACGCGCCCTAGATGTGAGCAACCGCTCTAACGGTTAGCGTAAAACTGAGATTTGCTAGCCGTCTTGTATGATACTATACACATTTGGCCTACAAATTATCTTCAGCAGTGAAATGAAGCAAGCCAAGAACACACTTGAGCAATTATAAGAAAACTTAAACGATGCATCATGATATGAAGTAAGTTTATACTGTAACAATTTCATCTGATGGTATATCGTGGTGGTGTTAATACGAATTATAATTATACTACCTTTACTGGTACAGAAAACTTATTGTATTTTATGATGTAACATATCAATGTTTTTTCTTAAATTCAGTGACAATAACATAGTCGGATTTGAATTCTTTGAAGGTTCGAAAAGGCAAATAGTGAATAATTTGATTATTGTTTCATGTGAAAGTGAGTTTCATTTACATAGAATTTATTACTGAAAAAATATATATATAACGTTTTGCACATAAACAATTCTGAATTTTTCAAATAGGTTGTCTTGATAAGAAAACGTCTTCGAAAAGTGACCTTCTACAGTTTCCAAGTTAATCGTCGAGATAATTCAACCCTGCTACAAGGACAAATTCGTCTCCGTTGTGATCTCTAAGCGGTCGTGTGAATGCGCTTTCAATAAACTTGTTCACTATTACTTCCAGCTGTTCAGCCTTTTCGTCTTTTAGTTCCTGTACTGCATTCGGGAAACCATTGTTCTTGTAACTCTCCCACCAGGCCTTCCCAATAACTTTCTGGTCTCCATACCAACTGTCAATCACTTGCTGTATGTTACATTCAAGTTCAACTCTAAAGCAAAGGCTTACAGGACAGGTAGTTAATAGATGACTTATGGATAAATTGCGCGAGGTGAAAGCTTCGCCGCACGAACAAATTGCTTTTTTGTTATGTTCATCTTGCTTTGAAAAGGGCACGCTGTGAGTTTCTGTAACTCTGTTCTCATTAGCTACTTGGCCCGATACATAAGCAGTGTAACCTCCATGTTTTCTCGGTGAGAAATTGAACTGAGTTTTCCTGTTAAAACTTGAGATTTTAGTCTTTGTCGACGGCTCAGGTTGACGTTTCTCTCGATTAGTCACTTGCGTTTCATATTCGACTTCGTTTTCGGTCATCACAGCTTCAGGTATTTCGCTTTCGCTGAAAGCATTCAATTCGCTGTCTTCTTCGATGTTGTTATAAGCCCTTGGACTTTGGACGCAGTTTCTTGGAAAATCGTAACTCTTTACAGTTTTTCCATTCTTTCCTTGTGTGTAAGCTTCCATGTCATAATCATGGTCTGTTTCCAGTAACGTTGCCGTTTGGCCAGATGCTTGAGCTGAATTCTCAGCCCTTGAATCTGATTTAAACGGTTTGAATTTATGATCGCTGATCCCGTTGCAGGAAGCTGGTCTGATCCATTCAAGTGTCAATGAATACGTTTCCAAAGTCGTTTGAAGTTGCCAGCTTTGAAGGCGACCTTCGGCGTTAATAGAGTTTATTAGATTTTTCAACACCGGCGGAAATGCATCGTCTTCCATTGTACGAAAGAGAACTCGCGAAGGCTACACAAGAAATTCCGTCAAGATGACTGAGCGACGATGTTTATATTGAAGTCCCGATGAAGTTGTAAGTTAGAAATACTCCTTTAAACTACGAGTCAACATTCAGTAACAATATTGTTATGAAACCTTTTTGTTTTATTTTGGCTTCGTGTTAGGTTTGCCAGAAACAAACTTTGATAAATTCATCAATAATGCAAAACTTTTTACGGTTCTTTGTTAGCGATTGGACGCAGAAAATCAAACGAAGCAGGTGAAAAGTAGAATGGCTTGTTCGACGGAAAACCACACTGAATCAAAACAGAGAAAGCTGTCAAATTTTTGACATAAGTTTTTCGTAGATTTTGACTGCTAATTTGCTCTTTAGCCCATTAACTTCCTAAAGGTGAATAACGTTTCTCTTTACAATAACATCAGCCAATATCATCAGTCAGGGGCGCGATAAAAATTTGAAAATTGTCGACTAGTTGATGTATTGATGTTCCTCCGAATTCTCAGAACTTTTCTTAAAAGAAATGTAAGAGAGCTACTGAGGAGAAATGATATTTTGGGCTGAAATAAAGAAAAAAAGAACGTCGTCGATTATTTTGCTAGTTTACAGCTTAGATCTTATATGCAGGAAGCTTTATGGGTCGGTAGGTTATTACCGGCCCGTGTTTTTCTTCAATTATACGTAAGGTCTTCATCTCGTAAAGCAATGTGTTATTATTACAAGACTGTAAAATCTAATTAAGAGAGCATTAAGGGTAAGACAGTTAATCCATATAGGCTTTATTGCCGCGTTAATCCCTCTCAAATTATTTTTAGCTCAATCCCAGTTTCGGCAATTCCAGCAGGGTCTAGAAACAGCCAATCCTGTAAAGCACATTTTACTCACGTGGACACCCTAAGCGGTTTCACAGTTTTTATTTTTATCCTCCACGAGAACATCCACGGAACGCGCGTGCACGTGGTAACATCATGTTATCCGTGGAAGTCTAAAGGGATGCAGGGGATTATCTTGAGAATAAGGCCTATCATACATACAGAAGCTTTATTAACGTATCTTTATATCTTTATATCAGTGTCAGCAAAAATAGCAGCTATCCACTATTGAAGTATAGGCACTTATGGCGTGCGTTTTCAGTAACTGAACCACAAATCAACAAAATACCAGGATATGAATTGTACGTGTAGTAAACTCATTTGTCGAGTTCTTGGCTTTTTAGTCAACCATTGGCTTTCATCAGTCATCAGTCCAAGTCTCATTGTTACCTCCGAAGTGATAAAAATCAACTAGCGACATCTTCATCCTTACAGGATTTTTCTTTTTCAATTTACCAAAGAGTGTGTCCCTAACTTAATGTGGAAGTCCTCCACTAAGTGTTGATATTTAAAATGCAAAAGAGAATGGACAATTTATACCTTGCCAAGCTGCTTAACCGTTTCGCGATTAAGTTCCTTATGCACTAGTGTACCAAGGCAGGATAACACCATTTCTGACAAGAACTAAGGTAGTACTGAATATCTCATTTGTTCATTTATTTCTCCAGCCTCATCTCTGAGAAAAAAAGCGTTGTAAAATGTTACTGAATATGTTCCGCTACGGATTCTCAAGCGTCGCGTTTCACTGAGTCAAATTAACATCACTTGTTCCTATTTTTAATTGCACACATTTTATTAATACCTTTCACTATTTAAAAAACCTGAAACACAAAAACATTCCCGATATAAGCTCTTCCTGAACTTCGTGTAGTTCCTGTTAGGAACCAGGTCATTATTTCCCAACGCAAACCCATGTTTAAGGCTGTGTTCACACTCAGTGCCCAAGCACTGGTGCCTCGCCATCGGCACAAAATAGACGGTGTTCCGTTCAGACAGGTGAGCACTCCAAGTACCCAAGTACCACAGAATTCTGGTGTGAGCACTTGGAAAAAAGGTGTGTTCACATGCATTAGTGCCCAGCGAGAAGGGCACTTTGCTCGGGCACCAAGTGCCAACATAGCCTAAGAATACAGTAACACCATGCCTTACAAAAGTTCCCGAAGAAAAGCTGAGTCAGCTATTTCAGTATTTTGAAAACTTACTAATGATACAAGATTTTTGTGGCTATTTGTGGTCAAATTAACAAGCATTTTTCACTGTGTATGTTAACAAAGTGTGCTTTTTTAATAAAAGAAACGCAAGGGACTGAAGAAGCACATTATATTAATAAATGAGTTTGTTATAACACAGCATACGATTTGTTAGTTTCCGCAGCATTTCCATGTGGCTACCATACTCCATTCAATTTGATCAGCGGTCATCATGTGGATGCCAGACCCGGAAACTGAAATTCGAAAAGAAGAAAACACTTAAGACAACATAAATAATAGCAACGAGTTGTAGCCAGGTTTAGTTCCCGCAGGTGCCGATGCCATTTTTACGTTTTAACCTCCGATGAAGCTTTTACTACTTTACTTAGTGAAATATTGACATTTTTTCTTTTATTTTCTTCTGTTTCAGGTTGTTCGGTTGTTTGAGTGGGAAGACATCTTCTAGCAAATTTTAGCACTAGGCAGTGGCGGATCTAGGGGAGGGGCCCGGGGGCGCCGGTAGCCTCCCCCCCACCCTTCCTTATTTTAGGTAATAAAAAAAGAAATCACAGAAGGAAGAAAAGCCTGCAGGGAATAGCTCAAGGTCTGGACCGCCACTGCTAGGGATAGCTATAAGGGAAGTTTGCGAAGAGTACGTTGGGTTACACAGAGGAAAAGCGCTTTGGTTACTTTGGTAAACAGAATTCTTGCAAAAGACAGAATGCACACAGTAACGTTTGAGTCGAGAAAGATTAATTTTGAAAAATACATATGTTGAGGTCCGTAGGTCACAAACATTTTAAACCCTTTAAAAAAGTAATTGCAACTTCGTGCATAAAAAAATTTAAAACTTTCTGACTACAACAACTGTGCGAAATAGTCACTCCCTAACACACTGACCTGCCCACTTCCGCCCGCTCAATGTGACCGCTGACCAAAAGGAATCTGGCTCAGTAGACACCATGTTTTCTGGGATTCCTTTGCTCATTACCAAGGACGTTTCGTTCTTGACGTAATGGAAGTACTTGGAGGAAACTAGCTTCCATGACACGCCATGGTTGGTACTGCAGTGAAAGTTCATTTTACCGTCTACTCCAAACAACATTCCATTCCTGGGGTCCAGTGCAATAACACTGACAATAAACTCCTGGATATCTGGAAAAAAATAAGACATCTTGTTACACGGTTAAGACAGTTTTGATTACGAACATTTCGCGTCGCAGTTTCAAGAAGTCAAATTTAATTTCACCTTTTAAAATAGCATCTTCTGTTGGAACATTTTTGACTTTATGTACTCATATGATTTGCAGGCTCGCTAAAGTTTTCACTGGCAAGGAACGTTGCAATCTCTTCTTTTGATTTTCTTGCATGTGTGTTTGTTGTTTTAACACTGTCTATAAACAACCTCCCACCCCCCGAAAAAAAAAAGGAGGCCGTCGACAAAAAAAGTCGTGAACTTTCTCTAACATTACTGGAACCAACAAATTTCTGGATGTCTTGCACCCCAAAGTATCACCAAACCATTAAGCCATCGAAGAAAAATACAACTTGATTTAGGAAGATTGGTGTATTTTAACTAACCCTTAGAGGCGTTTTCTGCTTCTGAAGGAATTCATTTCACTTATCTATAAGGGGCAATTTTCTTGTCTTTCTTTTTTTTTTTTTTGACTTTTAGACAAATGTTTGATTGTGGTTACAAGTACAGGCAATGGTGAACAAAAATTCATTGTAACTGGTATGGCTGGTACGCCACGCGTGTACGCATTGCGGACCTTTTTTTTATTTTCCCTACCTCTCCAGTCCTGACCATTACTGGAAGAAAAACAGCTGCTCTCGTGTCTATCAAAGTAAGAAAAAGAGTTGTTTTCTAACAGCTTTTTCCAATTTCCTTTGTCGGCTTTTAAGCCTTAAAAGGCATCGACCAGCTGTTTTCTACAAGCCAATTCAAACTTGTCATAGTTACCTTTGTTCAGTAAACATGCAAACGTAAAACCACCCGGAGTCTGCGTCCAAGAGCACAGCTCTTCTAGAGTATTCTGGGACACCTGCCAATGAGCAAAACAAAAGTGTTTGTCCGACGTTGAAAATCGCGCTATATAGACGTTACATTGTACAGTTATCATTTGAAATTCAAACTGAAATTATGCCACAGGCATCCAGGCACAGTTACCACAGCTACACAGCTCTTTAATGACGACGACGAAGAGGATGATAATAGCGATGCTTGGGACGAGGGTGACGAGAAGGAGGAGAATAAGCATGAGGACAAGGATCTAGGCGGATTACTATCATCATCCGCCACAATCATCATTGATATTGATATTTATCTAAATGATGACTATGGTCCTTATTATGGACATAATGGTGAAGATGATGAGGCGAAGCAATACTGCTGCTGTTATTGATGGTAATGGTGGTAGTGATGGTGGTGAAGGTGATGATGGCGGACGCCGATGATGGTATGGTTTGATGGGGATAATGACCATGATGTTGGGGGTAGTGGGATGATCACTGGATCATAGCAATGACGATCACTCTCTAAGGAAAATGCTAAAAGCCTCGACTTACCGCCATACGGAGGCAAGGGGTCTGCCATGCAGCCATAGAGCTCTGCTCGCATTACTTTAAGGGCTGGAGCGGTGGTTGGAATGAAACGTACGTAACGTGCCGTAATTGGCTCAAGGAGTTTCACCACAACTGAATATTTAGCTTCGTGTGTATCCTTTGGACCATTTAACTCCTGAAAAAAAAAAGACAAAATTGTTAAAGGAATATTACACTAGGGAAAAGTTAGCGGATTTATGTCGAAATTGTTCCTGCACCCTTTAAAGAGGGAAAAATTAATTCCGTACAAGAGCATTGTTTCGAGCATCGATGAGACTGTCTTCAGAAAAAGGATCACATATGTGAAGAAAATTAATTAAGCAAAATCATTTTTAAAAATAGATGAGTAACCAGGTTAAGACATTTGGAAAAATAGAAAAACGATCTCTGGTTAACAATTTGTTTAAAACGAGCTTTCGACTACCGGTCTGTAGTCTTTAACGAGTAATAGATAGAAAGCGCGAACGGAGGCAAGGGGTCTGCCATGCAGCCATACAGCTCTGCTCGCATTACTTTAAGGGCTGGAGCGGTGGTTGGAATGAAACGTAGGTAACGTGCCGTAATATATTTTGTTTTTTTTACACTTTTCTTAGTACATTTTAACGTTCGCGCTTTCTATCTATTACTCGTTAAAGACTACAGACCGGTAGTCGAAAGCTCGTTTTAAACAAATTTTTAACCAGAGATCGTTTTTCTATTTTTCAAAAAATCATTTTTGTTAGGAAATAAAGACATGATGTACCAAAGTCTAGGTTGTACTGGAGCTTAACTTTCACAAAAGCAAACGGCAAGGGACGTGGCTTCCTGTGTAATTCCCTTGCTTTGGGAAGGTGAAATAATAGAGGGAAGTTCGTTCATATCTTAACCCTGGTAACATGGTCATACGCCTATCGGAACTAAGCAGTAATAAATTGCCTTGTGTTCTCTGCCTCTCATAAAGAAACCCAGCTACCCTTGTGATTTCATGTTTTATATATATTCAAACATTTCTAACCGGAAAATATAGGGTGTGTATATTTTACTTCATCAAGTCTCGATATAGAAAGCGATATTTTCTTTTAAGATTTTATTCCACGCCATGGAGAATACAAGTAATACAGCCAATCAGCAGTGTGAAACTGCTTCGCATCAACGTCCCAACACATCGCGGTTGCAGTCAAATGTAGTCCCGGGTGTCATCATGGTTTTCCATCGATCGATTCGCTGAATTAAACGTTACCTAAAAACAGGTACATTTGGAATATGGTTGAATCAACTTGAGAGAGAGAATTGTTGACGCATGCCAACTGTCCCAATTCATGATCCAAACTTTTAACCTGGACTCACTATTCACAGTCCTTTACTTCTCCCTACTCTCCCCCGGCTTTACCTTAGCTATTCCATTTTCGCTATATTCTGTCCAGTCAAGGCTGTTGTTACTGTATTTAAACTGAAAACTCTCCACATAAAATGGAAACGCTGAACCACTGGACCCCTGAGTAGCCACTCTAGTCACCTTCCGTAACGAACCAAAATCAACCTGAGGAGACGAGAAAACAGAAACCTATGTATCACGAAAAATCTTCACTCAAAAACTGGTTTCTTATTTCATTACCATCACTTGTAAACAAATAACTAGAATAAATAAACAACGACACGATGTAATAGGACAGTCTGTCAAATCAATTAATGCTTTCAGTTTGAAGTTAAAAGGCTGAAAACAGAAAGGAAGCAAGGGTACGTGGAAAACGATTGATTAGAAAAAAGAAGGGAAAGCATAGGAAAGTGAAGCTAGCAAAAAAAGGAAACCAAAGGACGGGGCAGAAAAGAAAAGAAAACGAACAAAAAGGAAAATTAAGGTAAAAATAAAAGGAAGGGGAAAGCAAATGCGAACAAAAAAGGTTTGTATAACAGCTACAACTGTATGACCTGTATTTCTTCGTCCTCCGGGAAACATGCGGTAAAATATCCAAATATGAGAGTCCGTTTACGGAAAGCCCATTAAAAACGTTGATTAATTTTTGTCATTCGTCGTGTCAAATGAAATGGTCTTTTTCTGCTAGGCACAAGTGACAATAGGATCGATATCCAGCCGTTTTGAGAGTCCGGTTGTTAGTAAGTAAGTAAATAAAATTATTATTTAAACACCAGACATTGGTGAGCCTAAAGCGAAGGCTCGTTGCACAAATGTACCTGTATAAATTCTACCAATAAATATATCTGACCGGATTCGCAAAAACATAGCCATAGAATTTGACTTGTCACTGATAATCTTGCTACAATTCTGTCCTAGTGCTAGCTTTCCATGAGGCTTATCGTAGCTCAAATAGCAGCAAATAACTCTCCTGTATGCCTTTTGAGGCCAGGAAGACTAAATTCACCGTCTTTTCGTTGAATCATGAATTGTACAATTTAATTAAGAGTGCTTTTAACATGAAATTGGCGTCTAAATCAACACGAACGTACAGATATCAAAAGCCCGGCGGAGAGCCAATCTATTGCTTTCTAAAGGCCTGCATCGTCCTAAATGGACTGAACAAGAGCTTCCTACATCGAGAATCGATTGAAATTCAAACAAACTAGGCCATAGTTAGCACTACGCGAACACTCAACATGTTGTCGTTACATCAATTATCGCCCGGAAACCACGCAAATAAATTTCTTCCGTGCTAGCGAGTCACAGACAGTTCTGATAGTTAGCTAAGCCGAGAACGCCTAAAATTGATAAAACAAGGAAATTCTACTCACGATCAGCGCTTGAACTCATGTTCTTCTCTCTCCTCGTGGCCATGTTTTGCTCGCAAATCGCAATGTCCCGGATGTACTTCAATTTTGTCGAGCGGGGAATGGCACATCCAGATTTCCACAGATTTTTTTTCTAAGTCTTTAGCTACATCAAAGTTCAGAGCAAATGACGCCAACAGCAGCTAGAGATGTCTAGTCCATTGCACGTCTAAGCCCTAAATCGATGTGGCTAAAGAGTTTTGCTGTCTAAAGCAAGTACAACATTATCGCCACAGGGCAAACGGCCTGCTGTTAGGGGACTAAGTGTGACCCGTACAGTTTACACATCTCCTCAGGCCCGCCTCACGTACGATAATGGACGACGCTTACTAGCAAATCGTTGGACTTGGGCCTTCATTGGACTTAATGATGTCCTCGGGCAGACTTTCTTTAGACAGCAAATACAGAACGCTAATCGGTCGCTCCTTGTCAGAGTCACCGCGCGAACTGAATTCAGACGAGTGTAGTTTGGGCTAACCTTAACGCAAATTGAAAAGGAGGGGGGGGAGTCGATAAATAATGAAAAAAATACCTAAATAAATGAAACATGCGGCAAGGAGTTTCTACATTTTATGCTAGGTAAGATTTACAAGCTGCTGTCATAGCGAAAGCAGAAAAAACAAACAAACAAACAAATGAAAAAAACAAATAAATCAAAACACACCTGATTCAGTCTTTAACACCGTTTTCATAAATCCAGACATATATTTCAAGGGAACAAGACTGCATGACCCAGAAAGGTCGAAAAACGAGCGTGTCTAATTTCTGTCGATCTTTCTAAAGCATTTAGAGTCAAACTAGGGATATCCCTGAGCAGTTTAGGACAATCTGTGCCAATATTATTTCAAGGGAACAAGACTGCGTGATCCAGAAAGGTCGAAAAACGAGCGTGTCTAACTTCTGTCGATCTTTCTAAAGCATTTAGAGTCAAACTAGGGATATCCCTGGGCAGGTTAGGACATTCTGTGTCAATATATTTGTAAATTATGAAAACCGTGTTAAAGACTTTGCACCAAAATAGCGGGCATGTTTTTGGAAAATCGGTTAGATATACATTCCTGAGATATATACAAAGAAATTTTAAAAAACGTGTGTGTGGACCGCGGACTCACAAAATAGCTGGAAATCGAGCCTAAAGTGACAATGACAATGAATGTCTGACTTTGTTCAAATGCTAGACTGAATACAACTCAGAGAAATGAATTCGAATATGACACTCATCTGATTGCGAAGAATGTGAGGCTCAACCATGAATGAGTTTTTCGTGTTTGTTGTTGTTTGTTTTTGTTTTGTTTGTTTGTGTGTTTGTTTTTCACGAATGTTATACAAAAATGAATACCTGAAGGTAATCTAGCTCTCCCAGGGCAGCTTGCCAGCCGTTAGGGAATTCGCCGACGTCCTTGTTAAGGCGGATATCCCAGGGATTCGACTTAGTGTTGGCCGTGTCTACACTGTGACTGAGAGCCTCATTCGGGATATATCCAGACTCCAGACCGAGAGGGTAGATACAATTCTCTGTTCAAAAAAAACAAAACAAAACAAAACAAAGCAACAGTTACGGCCAGTTTTCTGAGCAAACAAGGAAAACATGTTCTACAAAGCCTCCTTTCCGAGAGTTTAGGAATCACCACAGTTTATCAGCGCAAGACTCAACAAAAAAAAAATTTGTTCTTAGATCGATTCCTTCCCTTGAGTGAAGGAATCACCAAGGTTTAGTTGTTATCGGAATATTACGTTTTGCCTAAAACAAATATGAAGAACTGAAAAACTTAAGGGGACGTCCGTGTTTTTGATTCGGTTACCTCCTGCTTCTCGATCTCAACCGAGTTGTTTTATTAACTCTCTTCATTTCACTTACCAGGTGAACCTTCAAAAGAGCAGCCAAACACCTCAAACCGCATACAAATAAGTTTCTCCCAGGCCAGCGGCCTCACGCGAATGCTGTAGGCCTCGATTTCATTACTCAGCAGATGGAAAACTGGGGCGGACTTGTCATAATTACCAGAAAATTCCTACGGGAAAAGAAAATTAGAAACTTGAAATATCTTTAAGTACCATAACACGTTTGTGCGTGAACACTCTAATGTTCATATTTTCTGGAGCCGCAGAAAGAAAAGCCACAGCAAATTTTCGCATTGAACATAAATATGAAAAAATTAATACAGGTTTTAAGTGATCAATTAATGTATTAGGGTCATAAAGGTCCGGTAATACGGGCAACATTTTTCTTCAACTTGTCTCGCAACATTGTTGCATTGCAGTTTGAAACACATTGTTGCGCGTATTACCACGTTTGTGACCAACTTGTCTCGCAGCAAAATACAGTGTTGCAAGTCTGCGGAATTCTACAGGTATAACTGGTTAATCGTATGTAAATAAAGATGGCGCCTTCTTTAATATAATTTAGCATTTCGACGAAGTTCCACTTCAACTTCTGGCCGTCATTTTCTTCTTAATTTTCCGTGCCAGCGAAGTTCTCTCAGTATGAAGCTCAGTGTTGTTTTAGGTAGCTAGGCGAAAAGTTGTATTTTTGCGACAGTTCTTCCAAGCCTTTTGCCTTTTTTCCGCTTGTTTTGAAGGGACAAACGAGGTGTCCCAAAGACTATGATAACCTTCTCGGTCAGGGAAAATTTATGACTTTCCGAGAGTTACTGGTCTACTTCGAATTCAGGCTCGTCTTTACCGTCCGCCATTTCTTTTTTATTTGCTGCGTTGCCGCGATTCACGACAGCCAATCACAAGCGTTGAATTCAAATTTGTTGCGAGACAAGTTGTAGCTTCAGGGGTAATATGAGCAGCAAAATTAAAATTTGTTGCAGAAAGTAGACTCGAGTCTACTTTACGCAACATGTTGCCTCAACTTGCAACACTGTATTTTGCTGCGAGACAAGTTGGTCACAAACGTGGTAATACGCGCAACAATGTGTTTCAACTTGCAATGCAACAAAGTTGCGAGACAAGTTGAATAAAATGTTGCCCGTATTACCGGACCTTAAGGCATTTCTTAATTATTTACAATTTGCAAATTTTTAGAAAATGTCAACCTTAAGCACTCTCATTTTCTTACCTTTTTTCCCGTTTCATTAAAATTGACCCGTAATGCTTTAAGCATGCAACAACAAGGAGAATTACTAAATTTGTCGGGTACGATTTTTTCTTGCTTCGAAAACCTCCGCTTCACTTTGCCCTCTGATCGAAAGTGAAATCAGTCCCTCGCTTTTTTTTTCTTTTTCTTTCCTTTTTTTTTTTGTCCTGGCCTTCGCGCCAGCTACATGTACATGTATTCATTTCGAGTTTTGATCGGTTGTCTTCATTATCCCTGCCCTTTGGGATTGACCAGAGTACTTATGACCTCAAAAGAGCTATGTCACGGTTTGTGCATCTTGAAAATTTCAGCCTAAATTTTTCAGTTTCGTCGTTTGTAATTCGTATCAATCTTTTCCATCCTTAACCATTCTTGTTCCTTAATGGTTTATTGTTTTCGCCGCAAGTTGCGTTTTTCTATTTTAGTAAACTATTATTTGCAGGTTTCCTTCAATGTAAAAGTAGTTTTGGACGTGGTCAAAATAACTCAAAATGCCGTGACTGAGCCCATCAAAAATCTTGGTTTTAATCAAACGACACTTATTGAAAACCTCTCTGTCTTTGCATAGTTACCTTTACAAATCCGTTTTCCATGTAGCTGTGCCATATCACTTCATCATTACTAAACTGTAAAAGATATCTCGTTATCCAATGTTGTTTCTGGCTTCTGCCATACGTCACGATTCCGGTCACACGTGTTTTTCTCGTGAAATCCAGCTGAATGTATTGTTGATCGTTCGTGGTAAACGCACACCATGCGTCATAACCAGGACCTTGGGCAGCAAAGAGAAATTCGTTAGCACCATTAAAATTTTTAAAGTAATAATAATAAATTATGATATTTAAGGCTGGTTTTCACTAGGGACGGAGTCGGAGTCGTAGTCAGAGTCGTAAGAGTGCTTACGACCTAGTGACTGAAATCGGAGTCTAAGTGGAGTCATAAGCTCAACGGAATCGGAGTCGGAAGCATCAGAACGTTTCCATTTCTTCCGATTCCGTTTACGACTCCGTCGCATAGGATCTAGTGAAAACAGATTATCGGAGTCAGAAGCAGAAACGGAAGAACCAACCAATCACATGACCCGGAATCGAGCATTGTGATTAGTTTATTCTTCCACTTTTGCTTCCGACTCCAACAATCTAGTTTTCACTATATCGTAAGCGAGGAGTCATAAGCGGAATGGGTGTTATCCTTCCGACTCCGTCGGTTTGATTTTCACTGGATCGTATCGCTTTGCTCTTCTGATTATGACTCCGACTACGACTCCGTCGCTAGTGAAAACCAGCCTTAAGAGAGGAAGCCACATCAGCCCTAGCAGGTTTTCATGTTAGTCCTCTATGCCAGTCGAATTGGAATTTAGATGTGTTTGTTTTGTGGAGAGAGGAAATCCGGGGTACCTCGGACAAGCCCTCGGAGCATAGCAAGAACCAACAACAAACTCAACCCACATATGACACCGGGTCGGAATCCAACCCAGGCCACACTGGTTAGAGGCGAGTGCTCTCACCACTGCGCCATCCCTGCTCCTCTTTACTTCTTTTTTCAAGCTTCCCAGTCTCTTGTCCGACTAGCAGTTTGTCGCCCAACACGGAATGCTGGTCCAGGCAATACAGGGTTATCCCCCAGCATCACGTTCGCAGATACGAAGAGGAAGAGGGTGAAGAGTCTTGGCCAAAAAACCAATGCAATATTACCCCAGCCATGGCTCGAACTCAATCCTGTCGACCCTGAGTCCAGCGCGAGTGCTAACAATAGACCAATGCCGATATATTAAAATTCATCCTAAAACAATAGACCTCGGCACGGGGCTCTGGGGAATAACTACAGAGTTTGGGGGGTTTATTCCCCAGACCCTCATACTGAGGTCTATTGTGTTAGGCTGAATTTTAATATATCGAAGGTTTTAGGGTTAGGGTAAACTTAGGGTCTCTTAAACCACACTTTCTTAAACTAATGATTAATTAATTTTTTTCTTGTTATTTAGTATGATATAGTTAATAAGCAAACAAAACGTTTTATAAGCCCACGATAAGTAACAAAAGCATAACAGAGGTCCCGAGGAAAAAACAAGCCAACAATATATAGCGCAGTAAAATTGAAGATAAGTTATTAGAGTTTAGTAGAAATGGTCTGTTTTTACTACAATCTCACACATGTAATCTCGTGAGTACCATTATACCTCTTAGAACTAACAGTTCAAAGCTTTCGCATTTTCGTTTCATTACGATATCAGGATCTCTTCGTGCTTACTTGGTCGCGCTTGATATGGCTGTGAATCTGAATACCTAGAAGACGCTGTCAGTTGATAATCTTTGATTTCGCCAGACGCCATTCCTAGAGCGGAGGAACATCCTGAAAACAACATTTTGCCCCAAGTTAGTCCTCGTGTTAATTCCCGACCAAACGGGAAATGTTTGGTAACCAAACAAGATCAAACATTGTTTGGAGACCAAACATTTTTCCGTTTGGACATCTTGTTCGATCGTGTCTAATAGTGTTTGATCGTGTTTGATAAGATATGAAAGTCGACATACATTCCATCCAACGTTGGACTGTTTGGACGGTGATCAAACATGTTTGATACCGTTTGGCCACTCAGTACAACTTCAACATGTTTAGTCACCAAACAATGTTTGATCGTGTTTGGTGGCCAAACATTTCCCGTCTGGACAGGGTTTAGGATGGTTTTCACTTGAGAGTCAAATGTGACTCACGTTTGGTTTGTGTTCTGCCGTGCTACGTTACGTGATTGGCTTAAAATGCCCACGCCACTTTGTCGTCCAATCAGAAGTAAAACAAAAACCAATCGTCACTCGACTCGCTCACGTTTTCCTGCGCTTGGCGTCAGCTAAGTATATTACATGCATTTGCTTTGTTTTTTGATTGCTTCGATGGATTTTCTGCGTCCTTTGTGATTGGTCAGTTTTGGTTTTACGCCGGATACTCAATTGAAAACCGCTCTAAATCCTATTGCTGCTATAGTTGTGATACTGATGAACTGTGCTGTTATAATATTGACGCAACATGCAAATCAACATTCCCACCTGGTATCTCGATGTCAATAGCAACTGTCTGTAGAGGACTGGAGAAGGGAGCTCCCTTGGTTATCACGTCACCATCTTTGCTGTATTCCTTGTAGTACAACAGTTGTACTGGAGTCACAATATGATGCCTGCCAGTCTTCAGTGAGTTTTCGCTGTCAAATATGACACTGAAGTTAAAAGTAACTTCTTCCGACGATTGAATTTGATCAATCTAAAAAAGCAAAAAGTTGAAACGAGATTGAAGTTAAACTCATCATAGTCACATTAACTGTAACCCCAAGAAGTGGTGAAGTATATTCCCTTAGAAATTTGGCAGCAATGTAATATCTAACAAACAAGTCCTTTTCCTCTTGCAAAAATTTCCTCGCGGCCTCGCCTAAGCGTCCGCGGTTCTGCAGCTGAAACAAAGCAATTACAAGAGGAATTTCGTCTGCTACGCAGGCGGTATTTTTGGGTGACTTTGCTATCAATGTTGCGATATTTTTGAGTCAAAAAAGCGTCCAATGAAATGTCCTTACCATGAATGTCACGCTATCTCCTTTCTGATCAATTCTAAAAGATCCTATCATTAAAGATGGCGTGACTTCGCTGATCTTGATAAATGGCGTCAGCATCCATGTCACATGAACACTGCGTGCGTGTGCCAGGGACTGAGAGGAGTGTTTCACGGTGAAGCCGTATTCATATTCTGACCTATGGAAAAAACAGAGTGAAAGAGTTTCAAACTTTCGTTCTAGCTTAGTTCTGATTTCAAGCGATTTTTACACCCGACGTCATATTGCGAAATCTTATAAAGGATTAAAATTGACTCGATCCCAGGTCCTTGATCGTGCTCGCTCTCGTTGCTCACCCTCACCATAACTTCATCTCGGTTCATAAACACACTAAAACAAAAACGCTTAGCCAATGTCCGGCCATCTTGATCTCACGCGTGATCAACAATGATACATATTAGGACAAGAGAGAATGAAGGGTGAGAGAGTTAATCCCCCATATAATACTCCCAACTAATCCCTATCAAGTTATTTTTAGGTCACTCTCGGTCTCGGAAATCCCCGGAGAGTCTAGAAATAGCCAATCGCGTGACGCAGATTTTGCTCACGTGGGTAGCGCAAGCAGCTTTACACTCACTTTCATTCTCCACGAAAAGATCCATGCAGGGCAAGAAGAACTGGGCAACATGTCTAAAGATGATTTCCTAAACTAACTAGCATCGCTACAATCTCATGTGCCAACGTATTCTTGCACTAACCCGTGCGTCATAATCATACTGTTGTTGAGGGAATGAGTGACTGTCATCTCAAGTTGAGGATCTTCCTAAAACAAAAAATGTACAGAATAGTATGTGATTATGAGTGCAGATCTAAACCGTACAAGAGCCGGATGAGCAGAAAATCGACCCCGCTCCAAGGACATTTTTAATTCACATCTAGCGTAATTGAAAGGCAAAAGACGTTATTATCAGCCAATGAAGAACCAAATGTTCACAAATAAGGCACTCCCTTACATTGCTCGACCTTCGTAGTCTTTGATGTCCCTCGCTGAAAACTGCAAGAAAGCAAAAGAAAATCATTATTGTTGAAAACTGCTGTTGGCACAAAAGCCTAAGCTATCAGCACTACCCTGGCAAGGTGCACTACCAAATTTTTGTTTCAAGGTATATGACAAGAATAAAAATCAGAACTTCCAAGGAAAAGAAAGTCATACAGAAAGAGAGAACGACAAATTAAATTCGAGGTTCTGGCTTTGCTCAGGCTTTAGTCAGTGTGTGACAAAAAAGATCTTGTGAAATAAACGGGAGATGCAATACTACATCATGATAACAATATCGTTCAATTAGGAGACTCGATCTGCTGACACTGTTCCGAAGCACGAAATTGTATACAGTGCATACACTTATGGGCAGTGTTAAACGCGAAAAACTTGAACTATACCAGGCGTATGGGATCGGCAGAGAAGTTGGTGAATATGTGCTCGAAAATGCCGTAGAAAACACGTTATGATTATAATTTCCTGACTCTTTCGAAAATGACTCCTTTATCGCTTAACTGACCAGTCTTGAGAATTCATAGCAGGGCTTGGTCAAGTTCGCTTTTTTTTTTTTTAAATTAAGACGTATAGGACAACCATGTTCATAAACCGGTCAAAGTGAATATGTTACAGCAATGAAGCGTTTGTTAAAAAAAATGTGAAATTAATATAGTTACAAAACTGTTGAAATCATTTTCATTTCGTTGTTTTCATTTTTATTTACGTTAAAACTAAGAAACTAAGCATTTTATTTCAAGATCAACAACGTACTCTTCTCCAATCCAGCTAATCACTAATTGAACTGCTGCAAGGCCAAGCTTTAAAGACACTCGTTTAAAATGAAATTTTAGAGTTCATGTATTGCGTTACACTCGCTTTCAATAATTCGTTACCTGATTGAAGAAGTCTTAAAAACAGGACGGCACTAAGCAGAAGTTTTGCTTTCATCATGAATCGTTTCTCCATCTCTCCATGTTCGTGACTGAAACACTTCCCTTTGGCGACTACTGCTAAGCAATGAAATATTTCCTTACTAACAAATTGTAAGACAAGATAAGATTTTTGTCACTAAAACGTGGTCCAAACAATTGTGTTCCGAACAATTTATAACACCTATAACAATAAAAGAACACTTAAAAGATAGCATTCATAGAATCTTTTATCAACTTCGCGTGAAATATTTATCATGTGAAGGTATTTCAAGGTCTCGAGAATTCTTTCTATTTGTTCATACCGCATCGTATCCAGATCCAAATAATACTTAGTTATTGAAGGGTATGATGTTTATAGAAACTAGCTTAGTAAATCTTTGCTTATTTCGTGGAACATAGTAGTACATGCATACATACATTACTTTATTTACCCCTGCTAATGCAAATGAAAAAGACACAAAAGTTTTGGAGCAAAAACACCTATTAAAGGTGTTAATCGTTTTCAAATCATTAACAAAATCTAAACTTTCAGTCGATGGAATTTTAATTTATTTAGCGACACGCCGCCTGGCCAATCAGAGGTCTTGAAATATAAGTATTTTAGTATATACCGCACAAGTGAATAGTGCTTTTCGCGCGCTCTGATTGGTTAACTCGGGGGTGATTAGCAAGTACTATTCACCTCCGAACAGCCGGCGCGAGAGATTTTAAAATTTCTGACCGCTTGTCACACATAAAATAACGTTTTGGTCCGCTAATTATTCAGCTTGTGTGGTATATACTAAAACAATTATTCACCTCAGTGTCGGTGAAAGTGATGGATATTTACCTCCACTTCGGTGAATAATTGTTAAATAAATAACTTCATTGGCATAAGACAATAAAATCGCAATGAAACTACGGACTCAGTTCTGTTTCCACATTTAAGACAACCTAAATCGAGATTATGAAAGCATTCGTTTACCTGCAAAGCAAAGAAACCTCGACATTTCCAGGCACGGCATACATTAACACAACTATACACTCACCATGTTTAATTCAGTTGGAAAGCCGCGAATTTGATTGCATGGTTCTGTCATCAATGGCAAAGCCTTCCTCACCCAGATGATTGCGTGCAAGTTATAGATAAAGTCTACTTGCCAGTGCCTCGTTGCCTAGTCGCCCGCAAAAAACATTGGCTCCTAGTCAAAAGCATATCAC
>NC_138147.1:17417500-17642500 GCF_964199315.1 Orbicella franksi
CACTTCTGGTTGTGGATTACATGAAGTACCAAGTGCGTTACCCCTACTCCGCACAAAATGGCCAGCTTTCTTGTCGCAATGAGGTTTTCGAGTCTAAATATCTCAAGATATTTGGTATTATTTTTCATTAATTTCCATATATTACTATTTATCTAGGTAATAACATGTCCGTTTTCTGATTTATGGTTCGTACCTTTATTTCCTAGGGTTGGAATGCATCTAGAAAGTGTCTCTCTACCGCCTCAGGTTTACACGTGGGTGCATTTGAATTGCTTGTGTTAAAAAATTTATATTTTACGACTTAAGCTTAATTTAACATATAAATATTATAGATTAAGAAAATTGTTTTCTACGACCCTCCTACTGAAAAAGGTCTGGTTTATTTTCTAGTGTTCAAACCTTTAATCAGCTTTATTGCAGGCAACGTTTAGTTAAAACGGCAAGCTCATTCGGTATTTCATGATGTCGTAATATTTTGCATCGTCATTCAGGGGGGCTAGCACGCTTTTTGGATCTATAGTTATTTGTTAAGATTGGTTTTAATTGTACCTACATCTGAACTAGGTTTTAGATGTAAAATAAGCGGTTTTTTTCTTGTGATGAAAAAACTGGAGGTGTGAGAGAGGTGTGTCATCATCACACTGGAATGTTTGGAGAGCGAGAGTTGAATAATGAATCAAACAATCAAAATTAGAATATTCGTTTTACAAAAGTTATAGTTATAGTTATATACATGCAGGCATATAATAGATAGCAAAAAAAATTAAAATAAATTTGATGTTCAAATCCTAGATGTTTCGAGTTTAGTCTTGAGCATGGAAATATAATTTGTTTCATTGAGGTTAAAAGAAGGTTTGCTTGTTGTGTTTTTCTTAGGAAGTGGTGATTGCCAGTGCAGTGAGAACACCAATAGGGTCTTTTAGAAGTTCCCTGTGCAGTGTGCCAGCCCCCCGGCTAGGAGCTATTGTTGTCAAGGCTGCAGTAGAAAAAGCAGGTACATTTAGTGTACTGCTCATTTGACTGTCTGTTTATCTCCAGGGGTTTCATTAAGGGCCTGTGCAAACAATCGCCTTCCTGCTGAGAATGTCAATGAAACCCCTGTACTTCTCTTGAAGGATTAAGGAGTCTGAAGTCATGCTAGAAAACATCTTGGACCTACAATCATGGACAAAAGCCTTGGGACAAACTTGCACTTGTGGCACTTTTTCACACGCACCAAACAAACAGTCGTGCGTGAATTCAACTACACTTGCTCAGCCCCTCCCCCCACCCCACCTACAATGTTGGACATTTCTCTAGAGTTTCAACATTGTATGGGGTGGGGGGGGGGGGGGGGGCAGAAATGAATTTTGAAGAGGATAACAGTGCTTTTTCAAACTCCGTTTTTAAAAGACAGATAATTCATGCAGGAATTTTGTCCACCATTGTAGGTCATCTCTTGGAAATTAGCTACAAGTTGAGATGCTGTTTTTTTTTTTTGCTTGAGATTCATAATTCCTAAATAAAATTAATGTCAACACAGTTTAAAGGGAAGAAAACATCTCAAGAAAATTTTTCTTCCCATCTTACTCAATTTGGTCTCAAAAGGCTAACTTAGGTAGTATTGGTCATCTTACCAGTATTTACAATTCAGGTATCAAGCCAGAGGATGTGCAAGAAGTCTATATGGGAAATGTGTGTACAGCTGGTGAAGGTCAAGCTCCCGCACGACAGGCAACCCTTGGAGCAGGTATAAGAACCTAATGACAAAAGAACTTAATACCAAACAGTGAAAAAAGAACACGCAACAGCCATGCTTTTAAATATAGGATGCTGAAAGTATCTAAGGACGTTTTTAAGTTTTCTTTTTTTCCTAGATCAATAACAGAGTGGAACTCACTGCCCGCCGACTTAGTAAATTGCAAGTCGTTATCTGATTTTAAGTTAAACTTAGGGAAGTATGTGAAATAAGTAAAGTAAATTGTAACTAGGAATTACTATTTATTGTAATATTTTTAAATTTAGGGAAGTATGTGAAATAAGTAAAGTAAATTGTAACTAGGAATTACTATTTATTTATCGTGTTATTTTGACACATTTACTTTTATCTAACTTTTGCATATGTACATATATATATTCTGTTTTAGTTCTTATGTACAGTTGATGTGATGCCTTCCAAGATTTTATCAACTTAATAAATTTAGATGTAGATAAGAACTACACGTACCATGATTTGCCTCGTTTACTGAAGTCATATTATTCATGTCACTGAATGTGTTGGTAGCTAACACAGTTAAAATTCAGTCATCTGTTAAAAAAAAAAAAACAGGATGATGCTATCTTGCTCACTAAGGAGATCCACTGTTCCTGCAAGAAAATTACATTGGCATTGAAAAGAAAATATTCAATTAAGAAGCAATGACTGATTGATCAAATTTATACCAGTCTTTCTTAGACTAGTGCCCCTAGGGCTTCATTCTGGGCAAGTTTGAAGAAATCCCTTTTTTTGCTATTTCCTGGGCTATTTGATATTTGAGCAGAACTGCTCTTAAATGTCCTTGTCAGTTTGATGTGATTGTTATTTTGGCAGGAAATTGTAGATCTGGATTCCATCTCCATGATTACTCCCTGTTAGTAACACCACAGCCTCCACAAACTAGCTTTCTAGTACTGGCAACTGCAACCCTAAAGTGTATGTCCTCTTATCACCATCTCCAGGCTTGCTGATATCAACTCCTTGTACCACAATAAACAAGGTCTGTGCTTCTGGAATGAAGTCCATTATGATGGCGGCCCAAAGTCTTGCTTGTGGAGATCAGGTGTGGTTTCAGTTAACTTGTAGTGTATTCCATCTATTCTGATTTATGGGAAATAGGAACTATGAAATTCTAACCCATCATCACAACATAATCACGACCAAACTCTTTTTTAGTGCAACTAACTGTTGAGGGTGTGTGACTGGTTATAATGTATTTCACCCTCCTCCTGCTTCCGCTTCTGTTTCTGGTCTGATTCTGCTGCTGCTTCTGATTGTGCTTTTAATGCTGCTTCTGCTTCTGCTTCTGCTTATGCTTATGCTGCTTCTGTTTCTGCTGCTTTTGCTTCTGTTTCTGCTTCTGTTGCTGCTGCTTCTGCTTCTGCTTCTGCTGAGCACTTCTGTTTCTGCTTCAGCTGCTTTTGCTTCTGTTTCTGCCACTTCAGCTTCTGTTGCTGTTCTGTTGTTGTTCCACCCCGTTCTCTTCTCTGCCACTTCACTCTCAGCCAGTTGCTTTTTGGCCCTTCCAGACGGAGTCCGTTCATAGGCTACTTCTGCTGCTGCTTCCGGTGCTGCTTCTACTGCTGCTTCTCCTTCTGCTTCTGCTTCTGCTTCTGCTCCTGCTGCTCCTGCTACTTCTGCTTCTGCTGCTGCTACTGCCTTTGCTTTTGCAGCTGTTTCTACTGCTATTTTTGTTGTTGTTGCTGCCGCTGCTCCTCCTCCTGCTCCCTAAATCAACACCTCCATACTTGCTTCTTGTCGAACATTAAACAGCGTCTTGATAAATTAATGTTCTATCCTTATGCATACCGAATATTATTTAAGATGGTTTGGTATGTGAAGTTACATGGGCAGTGTTACCCAAAATACTTACTGGTAAATGATCAAAATCATACATGTAGTTATTTTTGTTGCATTCGTTGAGTTCAGGTGGCTTGTCTATAATTTTGTCACTTGTAATTAAGAATGCTACAGAAAAAGACAAACAAGCAATTATATATTTGATGAAAGCTTTTTATTAAGAGCTTCCTAAAATGGTTAATTGTCTCACATTTTTTTTTCTGTGTTTATGTGGTTTGCATCATCTTAGCAAAGAGCATCTACTTTAGCACAAATTCTCCCAAGTAGGTTTTTGATAATGTATAGAAGCTCTAAAGAGAATTTTGATTCTGTCTTTGAGACTTTCTACAGGAAACATGGCAGCCTAATGGTTAGCATGTTGGACGAAAGAGTTTAAGTGCTGGTCTGGGTCAGTGTGTTTTGTTGTTGGGCGAGACACTTACTCCCCATTGCTTGAGGTGTGGTTGTCTAAAAGTTAGTGTGTTGGACCCCAGATTAAGAGGTCTGGTTTTGAGCCCTGGCTGGGGTCATTGTGTTGTGTTCTCAGGTAAGACACTTTGCCTTCTCTCCCCCCAGGTATAGAAATGGGTACCAGCAAATTTATTGCTGGGGCGTGGTAACCCTGCAATGGACTACCATTCCTTGCAGGGGGAAGTAGACTTAATGCTATAGAAACCACAGTAAGGTCCTGATGAAAGCTGTGTGGACCACTTGGCCCAACCTCGACTTTTAACCTTGCCTTACTTACTCTCGCAGTAAATCTCTCTCTCTTCCCAGAAGTGATGAATGGATACTGTTTCTCTGACCAGATGCTGGGTGGGGGTGGAGTCAATTTCTATGGACTACATGTAGATTCCACCCATGTTATGTTGAGAAGATCAGAAATGCTCTGGTAGTGTAGGCCCAGTGGGGGGTCTCCGACACAAAAAGGATGGGGTTGTTTATAACTTTGTAAAGAACTCCTAAGAGGTACTAAGATCCTGTTTTGTGGGTGTGGCTTGATATATTTTTCACCCCTAAGAGGTATACCAAATACTACCAATTCTAGGACAACACATTATCTCCTGTCATACTGTTTTTGGCTCAATACCCTAAAGTGTACCACATAAGCTCCTGTTGTGGGCCTTTTGAGACTGAACACCCTAAGAGGTAGCAAAACCGCTTTTTTAACCCCTAAAAGGTATGATGAGCAGCTCCATCCCTTTTGTATGGGATCCCGCCTTCAGGAGTATAGGTCAGTTTGGCTTTAATTAGTGTTGGACTTAAGGTCCTTAAGCTTTGACATCTTTTAAAATTTAATTGTATGGTATTGTTTCATCACCAGGAAGTGATGGTTGCTGGTGGAATGGAGAGCATGTCTAATGTACCATTTCTAGTTGGCAGAGATCCACCAAAATATGGGGGTCACACAATGGAAGTAGGTTACTATGGTACAAAACTGCAAGTATATGTAGTCATGAACCATTTTTTTTTGCCTGATGGAGTAGTGAAAGTTTTCATTTGCAGCGCTACTTGCAAATACCACCGTCCCTGACAGGTTGTCAGTTGCAACCACAATGACGCAATTCATGGCATTCAATATTTATCACAGTCTTGCACAGTAATGCAAGCATGGTCAAGTATGTTTTGCAGACTGGTCTGGTAAAAGATGTCCACTCTAGTTGTAGACATCCATATTGCTAGCTCTGTGGCACTTTTGCGAAGGGGAAGGAGATGGGAGAAGTCAAATTCGAGCATGGGGTGCAAGGGCATGCTCCTAATTCAACTTCCCCTGTCTGCCTCCCCTTTGAATGCCTGCCACTCAGACAATCATGTTGCATAAATTGACACTCAAACTCTGATATTTAAACAAGCTAAAGAGAAATGCCAGCCAAATGCAATGTAAAAACATGTAGATGAATTTAATAACTCATATTATGAATGACAATAAATAACAGATACCAGATAAACTTGGGTGCAAAAATAATTAAATCCGATTGTTGCACTATTAGTCTGTAGGTCATCCAGTCATAAAGTATTTTCAAATGCTGGAAGTCATTTCAAACTCTGTTTATTTTTTTCTTGTAGGATGGAATTGTCAAAGATGGCTTATGGGATGTGTATAATCAGATCCACATGGTACGTAATGATGTACTTCAGACTATAGTCCTCACTAAAACCAACAACTGCAAACATTTTTTATTTTGCTTGCTTCTGTATTGATTGATTTCATTTCTGTGTTTGTACCCATAATAACAATCCATTGTTAGTATAACAATGTCTTTGACTAGAAAATCTTAGAAAGACAGTCAATATAGCTGCATTCCTTGTGTACATTTGGCTAATAGCTCACCACAAGTCACCTGATAGGCAGAATGCTAAACCAACTGACAAGATGTCCATACAGAAACTTGTCAACTAATGCAGCTGTTTTTGTATACAGACCTTGTCAAATATTATTTTTCAACTCAAGTTCAATCTCTAATTACTTCATATATACTCTAATTGTGTTGTGGTAGAAAATATCCATTCCCTCCCCGCTGAAGGTTTTTTGGGTTGGAGCCCCCTATCTACTCCTCCACAAAAAATTCCAGTTTAGCTTTCACTACTCTCCTTAAAAATTTTTTGGCTTTTTGAGAGCCCACCCCCTGGGAATTTCTAATGACTTTTCTTAGGGTATGCAAGGATTTTTTCTCAGATCATGTTATGGTGTTAAATTCTTACTGTGGGACATACTAGATGTAGATCTTAGCCAATTTCAAACTTACATACAGTATATAATTGTATGGAACTCCTATTAAAAATCTATTAGAAAACAGTCCTAAGAAAATATGCACGCTGATTGGTTAAAAATCATGTTTCTATAACTCGATAGAAACACAGAACTAGCACAAGCTGTTGATGTAATGATGGCGTGAGCAAAGAGAATTTACATTTTGATAATCAAAGTTAACAAGTTGTTTTCCTTTTTTGTTGCGGTGTCACAAAAACTCGAAAAAACTGTGGAAACACTTGCCTGCGGCCAGTGTTCCCACAGCATTTCTCATTCTCCCAAACTTCCACTCGCGTTTCTATAACTCGCTAGAAACATGTTTTCTATTTCTTAATTGTTGCTCAGTTCAGGGCTAAAGAAAGACATACTTTGGTTTTTCTTCTGTTCTTCAGGGTAACTGTGCAGAAAATACAGCATCAAAGCTTGAAATACGTAGAGAGGAACAGGACGAATTTGCAATTAGTTCTTACAAGAAGACAGAAGCTGCATGGCAGGTAATACATCTATCAAGGCCTGTAAATAAAATGTAATAAATGTATAAATAGAGCGGTTTTCACTTGATTGTTGAAAATGCATGGCTTTTGCTTTGGTTTGTACTGGCTTAAAATAATTGTGCTACTTTGTCCTTCAATCAGGGATAAGAAGCAAAACCAATCGACAGTAGCGACACTCACACACATTTTCCCATGCTTTATGACAGCTAGACATATTTGCTTTACCTTTTGATTGGTTCAGTAGATGTTCTGTGCCTTTTGTGACTGGCCTGGGTGATTACTTTGGTTTTGGTTTTACAGCACTCAATTGAAAACTGCTCCAAGTAAATAAACAAACAAATAAGAAAATATATAGTTAACACTTAGAAGAGATGCTACAAGTGTGCACTTGCCACTGGCAGTTCTTGAGTTGGCTGAACCTCCTCTCACTAACCCAACCCATCTAGAAGTTCATACTTTCCTTAATTAGGTCTAATTACAAATTTCAGTTTTTGATTCACCTCTCTCACTGAATTTTCTGTGAACTGAACTACTTTGCACTGGGTAAGGATGTTAACACTGGAACTGCACATTGTTTGATCAGCACACCAAAAAATATATTTTCGTATGTCTCTTTACAATCATGTAATTAGTGTGCAGTGTTTGTAAGAAAATTATTGTTTTATTGTATTATTTTTTTAAGGTAGGGACATTTAACAATGAAGTCATCCCAGTCACTATTCCTCAAAAGAAAGGTATGATAGCCTGCTATATAACTAGTCATTTTCCACACATCTAACTCATTAATCTACTTTAAGTGTTTCATGCCAAGGATGATCCAATGTTTGAAATGAGATTTCTAAGTCTACAGTGACTTTGTTTAAATGCTGTAAAATAAAGGATAGAAAGCCATAGCTGGTTGGGTCTGTGACCATTGTAAGGCGGCTCAAAGCAGTTTCCAGCACTTTCCAAGACTCAGATTTTGATGGGTCATTTCAACCACTATTTATCGGTTGATGCTGCAATCAAAAAAACTGCCTAATCATTGGTCGTACTTGTAGTTATCATTTTCGTGACACAATAGGTTATCATAGCAGCAGTATGACCTACTAAAAGCACCCTTAATTTTACTTTAAACTGCTAATGACGCAAAAACGAGCTCAGTGACCTCCATTCTTTGTTATCGAATTTTGATTAGCGGAATAAGATGCAACTTTTGGCAAAGTTTAAAAAAATTCTGTACTTGGGTTCAGAGGAAGGGCGATTGTAATGACTCATTGAAGTCTAAGTCTTGGAAAGTGCTGGAAACTGTTTTGAGCCACCTTTAAAAGCATCTTTTCAAACAGTTTTTTCCCAGTGTGTTGTCCAATTTAACTTTATACCAATGAAAAACTTTGGGTCTCTCGGGAGGTTTTATCTGTACAAAGTTATCAATGTTGCGCACCATTCTGCTTGTGTCGAGATGGTAATTTAACCGGTCGTTTCGCCAATGACCAGTTCGCCAACGTATGAAGTCGATTCGTCAACGTCTGTTGTCAGTTCCAACGCTTACATGTCAGTTCAGCATATGAATATGATTCTACCACACCGTAAATTTCAAACGTTTTGGAAATTAATTTAAGTTTCATTATTTTATCTTTTCTAGGTAAACCTGATGTTGTCTTCAGTGAAGATGAAGAGTTCAAGCGAGTGTCGTATGACAAATTCGCTACCCTGAAGCCTGCCTTTCAGAAAAACAATGGTGAGTTTCAGTTAGTTCACTGGGATTTGAAATCTTGCCCACACTGCTCACTAATTATAGACAATTGCTACGTTAGCCTGCAGAACAGGCGGATTAGCGGCGTAGAGCGTTAAGTGCGGGTCGAAGTAATCTGGACTCTTTCTTTGCGCCCTTGGTAGCGCTCCGCGCTCGTGTATCGCGTTTTGCTTTCTGTTCCGGCGCTAGTCCGCCTGTTCTGCAGGCCATTTCTACGGTGAGAAATGCTGTAAAAACAGTTCTGTTGTTTCACGTTTATTTTTGTAAACGTTTTACATTGGAATCCCGATTTCTCGAACCTTCGATATTTCAAACCCCCCAATAACTCAAATAAAAAGTCGCCTCCCTTCCCTCTGTCGAACACTGTAATTTTACCCCCGATTTCTCGAAATACCCGATTTTTCAAATCAATTTTAGTTTCCCTTGGAGGTTCGTAGAATCTGAATTCCACTGTATAATGAGATGTGTTAAAAGGTAACTTTATTTTGTCTGTAACGAAAAATATAAAATTTAGCCCTTGAGAGGGAAAAAATACAACTGTTAATAAAAGCTGTTGTATAGTTGTTGCATTCCTTGTGTACAGTTGGCTTATAAATTACCACAAGTCACCTGATAGGCGGAATGCTATACAAACTGACAAGATGTCCATACAGAAACGTGTCGACTAATGCTGTTTTTGTATACAGACCTTGTCAGACATGTCAGTCTTATTATTACTCTGTGAAGCTGAAAATAAATGGTATCCTGAGGTCAGAGCTAGAATGTGTCGGAAATGTTTCGGCACGGATTTTCGCTTGGACATTCCTGATTTCACGAAAATTTTCTCGTTGGCTGCCTCAAGGACCTCAAGTTGTTCACACCACGTGCTCTTTGAGAGACGAACTTGCACGATGGAATTGACGAAATACACGGACAGAATCGGAACAGAATCGCGGCAAAAGTTGTAGCCTACATTGGAAGCTTCCGCCAATGCACTTTTAACAATGTTACATGTCTGTCTTTGAGCAACTAAAAGAACATTTTACGTTCTTATCTGTCTATAACAGTAGATAGCTGTTGTTTATCGTTTCCTCCAGATATAATAACATGTTCGCTTACTGTTTTTGGAACTTATTTTAAGGTGGCTCAAAACAGTTTCCAGCACTTAGATTTTGATGGGTCGTTATAAACACTATTTAACACTTGATGCCACAATCATGGTATCAAAAAACTGCTCAATCATTGGTGAACACAGTGTTGTCAATTTCGTGACGCAATAGGTTACCATAGCAACAGTATGACCTACATTAAAGTTTTGAAAATTTAGGGTGGCTCTGAACCCTGTATACAGAATTTTTTTAAACTTTGCCAAACGTTGCGTCTTATCGTGCTTATCAAAATTTAATAATCTAAAAAAATTTCACCGTGCCGTTTTTGAATTATAAGCCCCTAAAACTATAATTAAGAGTGTTTTTAGCAGGTCATTTTGTTGCTATGGTGACCCATTGTGTACGAAAATGATAACAGCGTGTTCACCAATGACTGGGCAGTTTGTTGATACCATGATTGTTGCATCAAGTGATAAAGAGTGGTTAATAATGACCCATCAAAATCTAACTGCTGGAAACTGTTTTGAGCCACCTTAAGCGCAAATTCAAGCTTCGCTCGAATCGTCTTACAGAAACAGAAGAATCATTTTCTGTGGTTTTGTCTCACAAAAGTAGCTGGCGCTTGAAACGCGAGTAGCCGGCGAAAACGCCGGCCGCCGGCGCTTCTGGAGAACACTACAAATATGGTATGAAACTAAAAGCAATGGCTCCACGAAATTAAAATTCCTTTTAACCATCCATGGTTTTCACAGCACCAAGTAATACAGAAGATTTTAACTAATGGTTGAGAGCATTTTGATATCTTTTTGGTTTCATTGGCCATAAACAGCGAACAACTGCACCTGTATCTTATTGTCACGTGCCGTTTTGAATGCCCCGCTTCCTAGGCTAACTTGGGTTTTGATTGGCCAAGCAACAGAAAGGCCAAAGTAAAGATGTCAAAAAGTTGTCAAAGGTCGATCGAAAACTTTGTCGAGTCTACATAGTGCTTTTCGCTTAAAGTAAGGCGCCTAATGAAGCTTGTTTTGCTCCAAGAGTGTTACCTGACACGGGAAATTTTACTCTTCAGGAACAGTAACAGCCGCCAATGCCAGCACACTGAATGACGGGGCTGCCGCCCTCGTGCTCATGACCAGACAGGTTGCTGACCGGCTAGGAGTGAAGCCGCTTGCTTCCATAATAGGTGAGTATAGAAGAGTCTGGTTATTAGCGAATAAAAATACCGCAAGACCTTTCAACTTTTGACAAGGCTGAAGAACATCTCCAAGGAGAGGATTAATTGTCCTGAAGTACTACTAGGCTCGATTTTCGCCACTCTCTCGTCCAGTCCCACGGAGTCATTTCCTTATACAGCGCCTGTTAATTGTCAGAACTATTTAACAGACAAAGTACTCTGTTTTGTTAATGATGCCGAGTAAAACAATTTGTTTTCTTCTTCAGGATTTGCTGACGCCTCAGTTGCACCAATTGACTTTCCTATTGCACCAGCAGCGGCAATGCCAAAGGTACGCAGTTATTAATTTATACAGTTAATGCTGTGCTTTAACAAGGACGAAAAACTTCTACTAGTGACCACGAGTAACGGATGCAAAGCGCGAGAAAACATATAACTGGCGCCATACGCGGGAAAAGTCACATGAACCTCTTCAAGATTGCTGATTGGCTAATGGGGCAACATCTTCGTTTTAATTACATTTAGAGTCTGCATACGAGCGAAGCAGTCCATCAGGCCGGAGCTTATCCCGGTTTCTGCAGCATGAAGCGACTAGGAGTATTTCTACTCCCCCTGGATGGGATGCTAGTCCATCGCTGGGTTACCCTCGGCATTAAGTTCGCCGGTAGTAGGTACCACCCATTTATACACCAGGGTGGAGAGAGGCACTGTGAGAGTAAAGTGTTTTGCCTAAAAACACAACACAATGTCCCTGGCCATGGCTCGAACACGGACCGCTCGACCAGGAGACAAGCACACACTAACCATGAGGCCACCGCGCCTCCCACACTAACTACATTTGCCACACTGTAAAACCAGTCGTGGCTCGCTCTCACATGTTTTCCCGCGCTTTGCATCGGCTATATGTATTTGCATTGAGTTTTGATTGGTTAACTGGTTTACTTGGGTCCTTTGTGATTGGCCATAGGGATTACTTTGGTTTTGGTTTTACGACACCCAGTTCAAAACTGCTCTATCAACCGGCCCAACTGCAAAACAATTTATTTCTACCGCTTTTAGAAGTTAAAGCACGCAACGGTTAGATTCCAACCTTGTTTTCGTTTGTCCTTTAGTTGTTACAACAGACTGGATTGAAAAAGGAGGATATTCACATGTGGGAAATTAACGAGGCGTTCAGCGCTGTTGTTCTGGCCAACATCAAGGTTTGTTTCACCTTCTTGACCATGCCGGGAGTTTTGTTAACCCTTTGTTAAACTTTTGACTCTTCGGAGTAATTGGTATATAAAATTATCCTTACATTTTTACATACATTGTTGAGCGAACAGGTAACGAGAATGGGGAAATTATCAACTAGGGCATATGGTCTTGATATAAAATGAAATACGCTTTACTAGCCAACAAAGAAATGTATGGTATTAGTTTGTAGAATAACTTTAATATTTTGGAAGTGTTTGGTTCTCCTTGGAAAACTCGCAAATTTATACGCTTCCACCTCAAGACTTGTACGGAAGATAAAGCTTCTCATATAACTTGTAGTTGATGAGTCAATTTTCTAAATAGCTGACGTCTCGAGCTAGCCGTTCGTTAGAGAAAGTAATAAAATGATACGTTATATGCATGTTTACGTAGACTGAACTGCGCTAAGACCCACCTTGTATGCTTATTTTAAACTGATGATCATATTGATATACTGATGATAAATTGCGTCATAACATTGTCAAAGTGGCTGTGGAACCATGAGCCACAGGCGAGTGGTTCCGCAGTAAACTTTTACAATGTTATGACGCAATTTATCATCAATAAGAGGACAGACGCATTAAAAAAACTGACGTCTTTTTGTTTTTTACAATAACAAGATCCCAAAATGATCAAATGCTGGGAATAAATGAAGGGAAAAGACGCCGTAAACAAAGATAAGTGAAGTTTATTCAAAATGACGCGAACAGTGTCAATAGCTTTTCTCGCTTTTTGATTCTCATTGGTTAAAGAGTTGACAGTTTGACAGCTGAAAGTTGAACTTGAAAGCTTGCATAAATTAGTATTTTATCCGTCTGTACTCTTATTGATGATAAAAATGAGCCAATCAGCACGCGAGAAATTAGACAGTTATTGCAAAAAGAATCTTATCTCTTCTCTTTACAGCTGATGGAGTTAGACCCAGACAAAGTGAACATCCATGGAGGCGCCGTTTCAGTAGGCCATCCTATTGGGTGAGTTATGTGGAATGTTATGTGTTACGTGGAACAAACTTGACTTACCAGAAAAAAGGGACACCGGAGGGAAACCATAGCCTGCGTTTGAGCACACACGCCACTTTCAGCATACTTGGCACGTACGCACCAGACTCTTCCCCGCCGTATCGCTTCGCCCGCGCGCGTGACTCAAAGGTAAGCTTGCTCGTAGGCATTTCATCGCGCGCGTCTTGTTCTCATCTCACTTCTGTCCAGTGTTATCCAAAAATCTTTTACCACGTTCACCGATATCAAATAATGAAGGCTGCTTTTATTTTACAGAATGTCTGGTTCGCGACTTATAGCCCACATGACGCATACCCTGCCCGAGGGAGCCCTGGGTCTAGCAAGCATCTGTAATGGCGGTGGTGGCGCGTCAGCGATGGTCATCAAAAAACTCTGACGTGCTTAGAAACCTGTGACGTCATCACATTGACTCTGATTTCGTGACATGTATTTATAGCGCATGTGCAGTTAAACTGCCTATATATGGATGGGAGGGAATGGTCACTGGGTGATGTGATGTTCAGCTGGGAGTGAAATTTTAAAAGATGAATGTACAGTACGAATTCGTTGCTAGCTAATGCGACCGCTATAGTCTTGAGTCTTGAAACTGAACATAACGCATTCCGAAAATGTTTGTGGTTGGCGGTCAAGGAGCCCGATAAACTAATCAATTTTTGTTGGCCAAACAAGACAGTTTAGGCCAATTGAATGCCGATCTCTCGCTGTAATCAATAAGCACCTCGTAAAGCTCACACCATTTTAGTTCAGGGCGCAATCTCAGAGCCCTGTCACCGGGAATTTAATTCGATTGTAACAAATTCTAGAAGAGTCTCGTGAATGTACTCTGATTGTTTTAACCCCAGTATTTGGTAAAAGTCGAAACAATCCAAGCCAAGCCGAAAACGCGAGAATGTAACGCATTTTCATTCTCTGAGACCCTGGGCTTGGTCATCGGGCAGAGGACTGCAAAGAAATCGATCAAGACATTAACGCATTCGATAATTTAACGAGCAGGAGCTTAGTGGCTCATTCAGTACTCAGCCAGAATAAATTTGCTGACACCAGATCACTCAGTCAAGTTACCTATGCGTGGTTTTCTGGTGTTGTAATACGGTACTTGCTCCTTAGCAGGAAGATGCATTGAGAGTGACACAACAGTGACAATGACCATGGTTTGAACCCAGACCTCTCGATCCAGTTTACCCATGTACTGCTCGTTAAACCCTCTCTTTACGACGTTGCCGGGCTTAATTTTGAGGTTTATTTGAACTTGTTCTACTGGTCAGTGGTCATGTTCTGGGTTTACTTTTATTTAGTAATGCCTCATATATTTACACCCTACAGCACAGCCGAGTTGTCCTGAAGGGATATACTTGCGCTTATTAGCAATTAATGCAAGTGAGAGCCATCAACTTGTCAGAACTACGTATGTCAATTAGTCATAAAAGAAAGCAGTACAGGTCCTGGGTGAGGAAAGAAAAACAATTTTCGACTCCTTGTTAGCGATGGCCGAACTTTCATAGTGTTATAGCTGAATTTCTGATGTCATCGCAAAGGTCTCTGCAACAGCGTTGTTATGATCTCAAATAAAACAAATGAAACACTGCACTCTCTTTGCCATAGTTATCGGAAACACCTCTTCAGTGGAGACTTTATTTATCATACAAAAACCACTTTTATATTTTCTATATTTCTAATATACATTAAGATAAAAAAATATATATATAAAGTAGTATATTAAATATACTCTTAGAGATTTAACTTTCTGTGAATTTTTTCACAAAACTAGTTATTGTTCGACGTTTTTCAATATGTCGATAATAAATTGGACATAACGAAACAAAGTTTATGTTGCTCCGCCAACAAAATAGTTGAATTTTTACATCTTGACTATGTCGATATCAATTGCCATTTTTTCACAAATGCTAGAATTTGTATAAAGTTTTCCCCACACTTCTAAATGTGGCAACTGTTTTCCAAATCACATTAACAATACTATCAAATACTATAAAATATGGGAAAAAATAATTTGTAACTCTTCTTTCTTGTCGGCGAGCACGAAGCAACAGTTCCCCGACAAAACGTAACTTTGGCCTCGAGGTCTAGCTTCAGAGAATGAAATGAGCTTAAATAATTCCCGCCAAACGATTCGGATGTAAATCTTCGTAGAGACAATCCAATGGTCCACGTTGATTATCATCCAATCAAAACTCATTTTGTTGAACGCCAGTACGACGCCATCAGAAACACCATGTTGCTTAGCAACCTCACGAATCAAATTTCGCGGCTGGAAAAGGTATTGGCGCTGGCGTTTTCCCGCCAGACGGCCTGGCGCCGCGCTTATAAGCCACGCGCGTCATACAAAGCAGTCTTCACCGGCACGAGACATGAGCAGCATTTGCTCCAGTTCACAGATCCTGGCGTACAACACTCGCTGCTCCTCTTCTGCCTTGGCTCGCCACCACTTCTCCACCTCTTGGACTTGTCGCTGGTGTTGAACCTGGTAAGATGACATTTGATAATCATTAAAACGGAAAAAAAAAAAACTGACCTATTTCAACGACTGGAGAAGTGGGATTTATTTAGAAAGTCATTTTAACACCATCTGCCCTCTTTGGCAATCTAAAGGTGTTAATGTCATAATATGGACATTGAGGCCACGTCTACACTAAACCGAGTAAATTTGAAAATGTAGTTTGATCAGCCGTCCAGCCGCCGACCCAAGAGTCCAAAATGGTCTCCAAAGTGGAGAAAGTTTGAAAGCGTTGGCAACTTTCTGAAGTCACAAAGTCGAATTTAGCTCGGCTCCAGTGCCATGCAAATGCCTTACCATGCGTTTACGCGTTTCTGGCGCTCTCCCAACCCTCCCCTTCCACTTTTTTGTTATGGTCCATCCCTAAATCCCTTACTATGCCAACGTGCAGACAGTGAAAGACGTAACGAAGCCATTTCTTTTCAATTCAAATGCCCTAAACTCGGCCAAAACCTGTACCTGTGTGGCAGCATATGTGTCATTAATTTTAACATCATTTTCATCTTCTATAACTGGTTGAGCTTCAATCACTGTATCCAATCCCTCGTCGTCAATCGGGCGAGCTTCAATGATTGTACCGGAAGCACGAAGACCTTTGTCGTTAACAGGACGAGCCTCGATTACAGTGTCCAAAGACCCTGAGTCACTCACGCGAATGCCGGAAGTTGCTCTTGAAGAGCTTCCACTCGTTGTAAGCGAAGCGAGGTGAGCTGCAAATGAAAGGACAATTTCAAGTTAACTGGCATCATCTGAAAACAACGAGCGTATATCTAACTTGTTTTCGAGTAGTCTCTATTGTATGGCCCGAGAAGAAACCTTGCATATTTTAATGATTTCTTCTTGCGCGTAGAATCTAAGAAAAAGAAGGCGACTAAGAGAAGTCCATGAAAATGTTCGTCTTTCCAATCTTGTATCCACTAAGTCCAACCCCTCAACTATCCTCTCCATTTTTTTGAGTTGACTCCGCAGGACGTCGAGTCAAAGGTCCAGAGACTGAAACAATCACCAGGCTCTCACGATGAGTGAACAAAATTTGAACCAAAGTGACCAATGAAAACAAGGAAAGCAATCACGTGCTAACTAGTTTCAAACATACTTTTTTATTTTGCGTTGTGTGGGGGTAGGGGCGAAGGAGAATCTGAGATTTGTTATTTAAACATCTGTTCTTCGAAGCGTTTTACTAAAAAACTGTATCAGAAAAATTGACACTTGAAATACATTTGAAGAAGGGAATGTAAATTGCACATACTGAAGGATTGCCAGGCAAGTGAGGGTTTTTTCTACAGCGCGTGATAAGCGAAAAAACATCCTCACATCATTGCACTCTACATCACAAAATACTTACGGGACACTCCTCCGACTCTGTGTTCCATGACGTGGATGCAGTCTTCACAGGGGGCCCTCCCCAGGTGAGGGGAGCTCCTACTCCTCACATGCCGGCTCCTTCGCCCGGCGGAACAGTTCTTCCCTAGCTCAGGATTACACCTTTCTTGGTAATCCATAAAAGGAATGTTATAACCCGCTGAAATTTGTCCGAGTTTTAACTCTAGCTTACTCAATCCTCCTTTGATTAACCCGCGGATTTCCTCCTTAACGTTACCGCTGCTATCTTTAACGTTCTTGCTAACTGCGCCACTTTGTTCCTTGGCGGGGCCAGCCGCACAATCGAGCTCTTTATCCCGACTTTCTTTTTTTTCTTTTAATTGTCTTTCTTCCCACAGCTGTTCCTCGAGCTTCTTTTCTAGCCGCTGCAGTCTGTGTTCGAGTCTTCGACGCGCGGAATCGATTTCAGAAGTACACCTTTCTTGCCAGGCCTCCAGGCGGCTGAGTTGAGCCTGGCACGTGGTGCAATGAGTTTGGTTACACGGCGTGGGCCCAAAGTCCTCCTAGCAAGTGAAAATTAGTAACTAGTTATAAATCTTTACGTCACATCATCTTTTGGCTCTTCCAGAAAAAGGTCCTAATACAACACAACAAAACGGGTTTGAATTGAGCGAAAGTGAACATGATTTGACGGTGGTCTTATGTTGAAACTGAGGCAAAAGCACTTAGAAATGGCCGATAAGCTGGGGTGCTAAGTTATCTGTTAGATCACAGAGAAGCCGTGTTATCGGGGAACTAGTACGAAGCTAGTACGAGATGTTCGTTAAAATTCAACACTTTTTTACTGATTAGAACACAAAGCGGGTTTTAAACCAATAACAGCGCGTTTAGCATCTGGTTCATTCATAACTTTGTATGGTAAATGGTTTGTTTTATGTTGCTTTTCTAGTATTTCGCATGCGTGGTGGTGTATCAGCACCTAACTGGGCTCAGGGAGTCAAACCTATTGACTCTGTTTTATCAATTCAGTGCAGCGGCTGTTTAACATTAACAGGAATAACCTGTTTGACCTGTTTACTCACCTCTTGTTCCTCGGTTTTCCTTCTATGATTCTTGTCTCTCCTGGATCTGTCCTTATCCCTGTCCTTATCTCTGTGATCCCTCTCCCCGTCTTTATCTCTATGTTCCTTGTCTCGCTCTTTATCCTTATGGTGCTTCTTTTTCTTATGTTCCTTCTCTTCGTCCTTCCTATCCAAAGGCGTCTTGTCATATTCCGTTTCTTTATGATCTTTCGTCCGTCTGTGTTCGGATTTAGATCGTTGTTCTCTGTGTCTAGATTCCTTACTGTGAGATTTCTCTCGCGACTTTCTCCGCTTTTCCTGGCAAATAGTACAATCCGACTCACTTCCATCGTTCTCATCACGACGTGAAAGTTTCTTTCCTTTTTCCTTCTCTTTCCGCTTTTCCTTCTTTTCTATTTTTTCCTTGTCGTCCTCGCGATTTTTCTTACCTGTCCTTTCTTTCTTCTCTGTCTTTTCCTCGCTCTTTTCACTTCTCCTTTTCTCTTTTCTTTCCTTGGTTTCCTCCGTGTCTCCTTTTTCTTTCACCTCTTTGCCTACACGGTGAACTCCATTCCCCATCACCTCTCCGTAAGGAGGGTATTTGTCTTTGTGTTTTTTGCCACATACGCCGTTTTTCTTGTCGTCGATGTTCAAGTCTGTGTCACTGGCACTTCTGAACAACGAGAAAAAACCTTTGTCTTTTTTGCTTTTCTTGTGGGAAAGACTGGCCTCCAGATCATCTCTGCTTTGAGCGCTAAGGTAAAATAAGAACAGCGTTACAATAAAAACAACAGGCTTCAAGTACAGTAAACCCGCTTATAAGGACCTAAAATTTGGGCAAAAATTTCCCAGCTAAGCACCCTTCACATAAGAACCATTCTCGGCTAAAATCTCAATACAGGTTCTTATTTTCAAAATATAGACTAGTTTCAAATATATTTCAGTACATCACATGCGATACAAAAAAGGTAACAAAAACCAGCCAGAACGCTGGCAGTGTTATACGATCACTACAATGTACTGTGAATGATTCAATATAAAAGCCACACCCATGAGTAATAGTTGGGTGTTTTTTTAAACAAAACTTGAGAACCTGATTAAGAACCTAGGTAGCCTAATTTCACAGTAAACATCATTTATATAAGAACCTATGGAGGCTAACTTTAAAAAAAACCTAAGTTCTTATACGCGGGTTTTCATTGTATTTCTATGAGCGAGCAGAAGCAAAGGAAACATTAAACCGTCGATCGTGTAAGGGGTGGTCCGTAATGTGAAAACACACCGCCCAAGCTAAAAAGGTCTATTTGTTTAGTATTTCACAATGTAAACATCACGTTTATGTATTGAAAAGTACAAATAATAGCGAACAAGGAATAACGTTTGCATAAAATTTGAACGGATAAGATAATTCAAGGACAATTTACATGCAAAACAATGTGATGTTACATCTTCACAACGATAACTCCCTCCTCCAAGGAAGACGTTGTAACATCCAAACCGCTTCAAATATTTTCCACTCGAATGCTAGTAGTGTTGCCAATGACTACGACAAATGGGCATTAACCTTTAGGGAAAGTTTTAAAAATAATACACTTATCAGTCAAATTGGTAATGTGAATAAAAGAAGTTAAATGAACCAAAACGACAAACCATTAAATAAAGGGGGAAAAATGATTTTGTCCTTTATAAGATCAGTTGCCTTTGGATAGCTTTTCAAAGTCTTTAAAACATCTGAACTGAAACTAGTTTGAAATTAAAACCAAAATATCAATTTTTGTGAGACATAAGAGAAACAGATTGTGTACTGAATTGGTTTTAAACGCCCCTGTTAACCTCAAGGAAAATAATACTTAACACTGGAGCACAAGAGGGGAATTAAATCCGCCGGGCAAAACAATCAAGCAAAACATTACACGAAACTGGTTTGATCCAGATCGAACATTTTCGTCGAACATTTTACATGACTAACAATGTTTCATCGCTGGGCTCGGAAGAACGCATTCTAACTTTACCACAGGCTATATAGATTTGATTATTATTTTGTTATCGTCCTCTTGGCTTCCGGAAAATTTCCAACCAGTCACAAAACAAACAACCACACATACAATTTCTCAACGCGAGGCTTGAGAGTTTCAATTTCCAAAGCATACTTTTCGTACCGTGAAATACTTTTCGTTTATGAAATAACTTTTATAGATGAAGCTGATACTTCACAATAAAAATGACAAAAGAAAGATAAATATTTATTAGCATATATTTGCTATACTATCGTCAAAATCAGTTATTAATCATTTTCAAAGTCATTTTAATATTGTCGTTGCAAAGATAAAAGAAATTATATTAATTGCAAACGTATGATTCGCTGTTCGTTTCATTACGAATATGGAGATTCCGGGAATTAAGCAACTTGAGATCATACTACATCAGAAAAATTCGACATTTTCTGAACAAAGAAAGAAATAATCTTCTGATGTATTGAATAATATTCGTTTCTTTGTGTTATTAAATTAGTTTATTTAAAAGAATTTAATCAGAACACCCATCGAGATAGAGGTACCTTCAGTGTGTTCGGCGTCGCTGCTTTACGAGGCAGTAGAGAGTTCACCAAATATTTAGAAACTTTCTGTTGCCGTTTGCACATATCAGAGCAGCTGAAAGGTCTTCCCAGTTCTTGTGGAATAACACCAGTTGAAAGCAGTTCTAAATTCAATGAATCGGCCACAATAATTTCAAAGCCTGACGAAATTTTGCCTGGGGCTAGTATATTTCACATTGCTTGCTAAACGCCTTGAACACTCAAAATATTTTTTAAACGGTACTATTTTTCGCATCAAAAACCGCAATGTCAAATTTAACCTTCGGCAAAGACACAATAACAAAGTAACCACGAGTAGAACTGCCGTGACTTAACTTGAACCCATTTATAGGAATACGAACTGTTTCAAGCATGAATTGAAAAGATCAGATAAAATTAACATTTTCATAAAGCACGAAAACGTGACTTAATTTCTGATGTAAATTATCTCGCAGAGTCTCGCAAAGTTCCTGTCGTCCTCTCCTAATTCATTTTGTAATTAAGTACCTAAACCATCCCGCCAATCTACAGAAGAAAAGAAAACCTCTTGAAATGTTTTATTCTTGTTTTTTTTTTCAAAATAAACATGTCCATCGCCTGTTTGTCGCTCTCGTGAACGCAAAATACTGTGAAATTCTGTCGTGCCGTGCGTAATTATGCTATGTTTAGATAGTAAGCAGTCGATTTGAGAGTGAACAAATTCAATAACTTGTCCCATAGAATAGTAACTCAGTTAGTCTTCAAATCAGTTTGGCATGCTTATATGTTTACTAACGGTCCAGCCTATCAAAAATAACGAACCGTCGATACTGAAGACTGAGAAAAACGAAAATAGCCTGGTATATACGTAATAGTATTAAATTAGCGAAGATAAAGACCGAGTAAAGTTTTCCATCAAAACACGAGTTATGCCACAAAAGAGGATGAACTGTGCCTGAATGACCCCCCTAAAATGTTTATAACATCACCAAACAAACAACGAAATAAAAGCATCGAAGGGAATGTGACAACCTATTAAAAACAATACGGGCTTGCGAGCGAAAGATCGATTAAATACGAATCAAAAAAATTCGGAGGACAAAGTTAATGCTAAAAGGAAGTTTTCTGACGAACAAGTTTTCTTCTCACCTGCTAACCGTGCAATTCCATGGACTGGCTCCTCTTCTAGACATGTCGTAACCAAATTTTCACTTGAGAGAAATTATGTCGTCTATGTATAATTAAACAGAATCTGTGGCGCCTCGAGAAGATTGCGTTCGCGCGAGCAAATGGCGAGACAGCTCGCTCTGTACAAGTGTTTGCCGTGTGAATTCAAATGAGACCAATTCACAGTTCAGGGCACAATCACAATGCCCCGGACAAGGGACCACCCACAAAGCTCGAAGCAAACACACTTACAATGGCAGTGACGCGCGGCTCTTACTGAAAGCTAATAACATGGCTATAACCCTTGCTAACTCACACTGGCAATTCGCAGGATCGTGTTTACATTGTCAAAGTTTTTAACCCAGAGTTAAATTGATTAGGTCAGTTTGTTATTCTGGGTCTCAAGTGCATAACTTGCACACCAACAATTAACGAAGAGTGGTTGGCACATTTTTTTCGAGTTATTTCGATTCATTTAATTCAATACAAACCGCAAGGTTGTCAACTGCTTGTTAGAACCTACAATTAAGAAAGCCAAGGGGCTTTCAAAGGTTTTCAAGAGAAAAGCTCTTAAATTGACAGGAACTCGTAATGGAATTTGCATTTGAAAACAACAAAGGCGTGTGCTTTCAGACACGATTTAAGATCGTTTTCAATCGGAAATCATAAACGTAGCCTACGGAAGCCAGGAACGCTCAAACAATTAATCCTTTCAGTAGCTTTCAAAACAAACAGTTTAATTTATTGACGCCTTGAGATGGAAATGAAGGGGTGGTTTTCTTTCGTTGATGGTACCATTTTTTTTTCTTTATCGCCTTCTAATGAACACATTACTTTTCGTATCGCAAAAACTTGTGATCATACTTAAATAAGCTGAAAGCCGACCCCTCTGGCAAATTGCGGCTTCTTTCAAGATTCATCTTTCACGACTAGACAACTGTTTTCCAAACTTGCGGTTCACCTTTAATTTCCTGTTGGTTGTTCTTACGTTGAGTACGCTGGTCATCTTGTTAAAATAATCCACGTGAACACATTCTTAAAATGATTTTCCACGGCGAAAAATAGTCTATTCTTCGAGCATTTATTTAGATCGTCATGAAACAAGTCTCTTCACTGGAGAAATCAAGCATTCCCTTTTGGGTACGACAAAGATCTGGGAACGAGAATGATCTAGTTGATTATTACACGTGCGTTATTGGTTCTTTGATTGGCTGAGAAGTTTCGGAAACCAACAGAAAGTCGCCTGCCCATTGCACCTGCCCTTGTTGGCTTTTGATAGGCTAAGAAGTGCGGAAAACCAACAAAAAAAGATGTCAAAACGTTCGTGCCGCTGTTTGTCCTTTGATTGGCTGAGATAGTTTACAAATCAACAAAAAGTAGCACTGATAGAGCGGTTTTCATTTGAGTGCTTTGAGTTTTGATTGGTTTAATGGATTGTCTCTGTCCTTTGTGACTGGCCAGAGTAATAACTTTGGTTTTGATTTTACGACACTTTTGAAAATTACTCTAAGGTTCTCGCAGAGAGATCAAGAACTTTAGAACGTAACTTACATGGGCTCCACTGGGGGTTTTGAGGTCTGTATATCTTTCTCCCCTTACCTTTTCGCTTTTCTGTCGACCTTTTCAGGTGAATGCGATTTCTTTGTCTTCTGATGAAGGACTGGGTCAGAGCGGAATCTTTCTTCCTAAATACGTAAGGAAAACATTGAGAAAACTCATCTTTACAGACAAAAGTTGCTCTCCTCTAAAATATCAATGTAGTAAAGGCTTCGATATCATGTTTTACCCAAGCTATCAGTTACTACAATGTTAACAGCTTAAGCAGTTTAAGTTTTTCCCTGGGCATAATTTTAGCGCAAGCCTACAAGAGTTTGCAGAATTCATGACCAATCAGAGCGAAGATGTTCTATTGCCGGCCAATCACGAACAAGAAAGGAAATATTTGTAATTTGAGTTACGCGACCTTTCCCGCGCTTCGTGTTTTCCCGCCCTTAGCACCTATTACACGTTTCTCGACGCTTGACAACATTTTAACTTCGAGCACTGCATGATTGGCTTATATGCAGCAACAGTAGCAACAAAGCAAAGTATTGGAAAGACCAGATAGCAAGTGTCATACCTGCGATTTTATGGAGCTTTTTGATTGGCTCTTATGTGATTTTCTCATCGACGCGTTTCGTTTCTTGAGGTAATCTCGCTCTATTGAGCACATCTCGTCATATTTAATGGTCAGCACTTTAGGTTTGCGTTCTTCTTTCCTTCTCCTACTCCATACAAAGTCTCGTTTGTGTCCTTGTCTCTAAACCAGGCGAAAATGAAAAGTTATTTAAGTTGGTGCGAATGAGCTCCCTCGCTACAATCTCCTGTAAACATATAACTCTAGTAACTTTCTTATAAATCTTACAAAACGTACACTGTAAACACTACTGTGCAATTCATATAACAAAAAAAAATAATAATAATAACAAACTGGCTTAACATACACCTGGTTAACAGAGGGAATAATTCCCCCGAACAGGGCAAGACTTTGCAGGCCTAGTAGCACTACCAACATATGCCTGGTGCTTCTCGTGCAACAATACTGCATTGCAAGTTGAAAAGTTTTCTTTTGCATATTGCCAACCGTGTTGCTTGTAAACTGTGCAACAACACTGTGCTAGGTGTAGTAAAATGGCAAAGATATGACGGTCTCGGTGATTACCATCCACCACCAACTTGATTCCTAGTTTGCTTTTCTAGGAGAGAGTAATGCGAGTTCACCAGGCACTTCGTGATAAAAAAAGAGTGTAGGTAGCATTTGGTAGAGAGCTCACCTTGGAGTCTGGGTCGAGCGACACAGGTTTTGGTACCCACAGATGAGTAGCAGTAGTGGTGAGGGTAGAGTCTGTAGTTCCACTAAACAAACACGATACATCAGCACTGTGAGGCCTTCCTCTCTCTTTTCGACTGAACATCTGAGAAAGATTAAATTTTAAAAAAAAAACATGCATTTAATGTAGGGATGAACTTGAATGGACAAAAATGCTTGAGCTAGAAGAAATATTTTCATCCGTCACATTGATTGCAAATAATCTCTGATCGTTTTAGCTATTCACTCAACATGTTGTATATAAATGCTCTCTTTAGCCGGAACTTTAGCCATTTTCCGGAAAGTAATACCGTTTATAAATGACCCTACTTTGCGTCTTATGGAGATCATGAGCCGAGATGAAAAAAGTCAGGAAATAAACATTTCTTGAACTTGAATAGAATAAATCTTTGAAAGCGCTCAACCCTGAGAGGAGCAGTAATTATAATGGTCAATGGTAGCAAGACTTCAATTCATCGTTTTATTGCGACAACGCTGTTTCGTATGGTCAAAGGATGACCACACTCATCAGGCAATATCAACGAATGACCATTAAATTACAAGAACTGGCGCAACTGTTTTTGCATCTTATAGCTACTGATTTTTTTTTTTTTTTTTTTTTACCTGCCAACTGTTGCTATATCACATAGCAACCTTAGCTTTTAATTGCCAGTTCTTGTAATTTAACGGTCATTCGTTGATATTGCCCGATGAGTGCGGTCATTCTTTGTCAGTTTGTCCATACGAAACAGCGTTGTCGCAATGAAACGATGAATTGAAATCTTGCTACCATTGACCATTATAAATAAACATTCGATAAACGAGTGCACGGTGCGCAAACTCTTTAACATGTTATTAGAAGACGGCAACGAAATATTCTCGTTGACCTAGCTCTAAACTCCCTCGTAACAAATACGCAATTGCTGACATTCATTCATTAGCTGAGTTTGGCGCTCTTCGCACGCAAAAATTCTTTCAACACAGAGAGCTGGAAATCCAATATCACCGGGATTTTTTTTTAATGTCAAAGACGTGCTTACCTTGATTGTGTCACCTTTGGATGGGGCTAATAACTTGGCAATTTTTTTAAACCCATTTCGAACAGCCAACTCTCTAGCAGTATCACCCACCTTGGAAGCAAGCGACAAAACAAAATGAACGTTAAGCGATATGAACTAAATATATGAAGTGGAAAATATGAGAGAATAATAAGGATTAGTTTTTGGTGTGCCGCCATCTTGACCTCGTGGTGCGCGAAACCCGTTCACTGAAAAGCATGTAACACGCGATACCCGCAAGTGAAGTACATTAAACCTTGAGTAAGAACAGAAGATTTCAGATACGAAAGAGTCACTGTGTAAATTGTCATTTTAATTACGAGCCCTTTTGTAAGCACAAGGGATGCGGATTTACCGAGAAACATTTCTTGTAGGTAATTTTCTGTCAAACGGAGAAAGTAAGAGACAACTAACATGTAACAATTTAATTACCAAAGAATCCGAATATTTAAAGTGCTAAAAGACGGAAACTCTTATTTTTAATATGCTGTCATTCATCAGTGGACTGACTGTCAATCAAGCTAGGCCGTTTTAACCAATATGTTGGAACTTACAGGCATTTGAGGAAATGAATTATCTATTCATTTTAAAGACAGTTGACGTCTTTGTCAGTCAATTTTTGGGTTGCACTGTCACTTTTCAAGCATGAAGGCTTGTGAAAATAATTTCCTCAATAAAAATGACAAGAAACTTCAACGGAATGGCCCATTTCCGAGTTGCCCCAAGCCTCTCCATCAAAGCGAGGCCTGATGCACAACCATTCATATGAAAATGAGTTTAATTTGAAAGGATGAGCACCAAGACTCGCTTTGAAAAAGAGGTAAAAGAAAATTCCGAAATGGCCTAGTCCCAAATAAATTTCCATTACACACTCATAAGACTCAGTCCAATAACAAGGAAACTGCTTACATTATTTTTCACAGTAGCGATACATCCTGCCTTTAGTAACATCTCAGTGAGTTTTTCGTGTCCCATACTGGCAGCGATGTGTAGGGGGGTGTTGCCATCCTGAAGGAAAAACAACCATTGTCAATAAGTAACATCTTTGATGAAAACTGCATAGTCACTATTCACCAAGTTTTCGAAGACAGCATTGAAAGAATGATGCCAGATATAATCTGTCGAGTATTTTTAACTTACATTATTTTGCTCAGAAATGTTGATCTTTGTTTCCATAAGCATGTTACAAACTTCAGTGTGACCATAGCGTACTGCGATGTGCAGGGGGGTGTCACCATACTGTTGAGAAAAGTTATGGTCTTAATCGTATGAATCAAAGGTCTCTAGATTTTGTCTTCTTAAAGCAAAGATACTCAATTTTGCATGATCTTGCATTGTCTTGTCATATTTAAGAATTGGTTCATGCTAAGCACATAGGTCTATCAAGAGAATGAGAGGAGCATAAGAACTGCTCTCAGCCTAACTGAGAGAAACTCTCCCTAGATTTTCAAGTGCACTCCACCTCTCCAACTGGCTGTGTTATAAATGGTAATTGTTTGTTTCATAACATAAGGAAAATACTTACATTATTTTTTACTAATGGATTAGAACCTCCATCTAACAAAACTTGCAATGTTGTACAGTGACAGTTTTGTGTAGCAAGATGAAGGCTTGTGTACCCAGTCTGAAACAGAGAGGAAAATAATCAACTTATTGCTTAGCAAAGATGGTAAACGTAAACGAGCCAAGTGGCCCATCAGGCTGGCGTTTATCCTGGTTGCTGTAGCATAAAGTGAGTAGGAGTATTTCTACTCCTCCAGGATGGGATGCTAGTCCGTCGCATGGTTACCCCCCATTAAATTCGCCAGTACCCATTTATACACCTAGGTGGAGAGAGGCACAGTGAAAGTAAAATGTCTTGCCCAAAAACACAACACAATTTCCCCAGCCAGGACTCCAACCCAGACCGCTCGATCCAGGGTCAAGTGCACTAGCTATGAGGCCACTGTGCCTTCCCTTAAGCAACGATGACCAAGTAATAATTATTGTTAAGGATGCAAACTTCTCAGGAGCATTATGTTCCAAGCTGGTACAGAGCTCAGTAAATAGAAACACAGAAACTGTTTCAGTTTTCAAAATATCACATAGCTATTTTCTTCATAATATCCACATTAATTTGAAAATTCCTCACTTACCCTATTATGAACATTTACATTACATTTTGCTGCCACAAGGAGCTCAACACATTTACTGTAACCATTCCAGGCAGCCTCATGCAGAGCTGTGTTCCCATTCTAAAGAATAATCAATCCATCAATTTGCAAAACCAAAGAATCATTGTATAATAACTTTTCCTTTCCATACCCACCCCTTACAAGGTCATGATTGGACCATACCACCAAGGAGAGTAGGGGATCTTGGCAAAAGCCAAAATTTTTAAAGGAAAGTATGGAGCTAAAGTGGAATTTTCAGAGCTGTGGGGGAAGGGAGATCAAGATGTGTCCTTAGTGGGAGTATATGGATATCTGTTTGAAAACAAACTTTAAAAGCATACATGTGTATTAAAGTGCCCCAATGATCAAATTCTTGACATCCATTTTTTTGACATTTTCATACACAATAATTTTATTGTGTACAAAAATGTAAAAAAATGGATGCGAGAATTTGATCGTAGGGGCACTTTAAACCAGTTGATTAGATAAGAGAACTCCTAAGATGTTCTCCAGTCACATTCTATATCACAAATTTAATTATCTAGAAGAGTTTAAATGCATATGAGAGAAATTATCTTATTTGCTTGATCGAATCTACATGAGATCATCATATGGAAATTACAAAAAGAAATGGATATTGTTTTTTTTCTTTACTGCGTTTTACTTTTAGCCATCTGAAAACGTAAAATTTCACCTCTGGTTGGGTCAGAAACCACACAGTGTTAAGACCTGAGACTAGTCAGGCTGTGACATCAAAACAAGAATGTAGGACTACATAACTTTCATAAATGTAAACAATTTTGAACCAAAATTGGAATTACACTTGATTGCCTAATTCCTCGTATATTTTGCTCACTTTTTTGTTCCCATTTGTTTGGTTCAAAAATGTTCCCTCATTATTTATGCTAGACTTATCACAATGATGATCCAGTGGTAATAGTGCCTATGCATAGCTCCCCCAAAGTGGGCAGCAAACTAGCCCTTTGCATGCATTCCATGCCTATGATGTCAACCAACACCACTTAACAGGATACCATGTCGTGATGACCCATAGAGATGAACCACAAGTAACTTGATCAATGTTCAGCAGTGATACGGAGCGAAATGGTTCTAGATGTGACTTTGCCACTTATCAGGTGAAAAACCTAACACATAAATCTTTGAGGTCAAGGATCCTGGAAGAGCCTCGAAAGATTTTCGCTCAGGGATAAAAACTACCAACTACATAAATGTGTTTACCTCATCTGTCTCATCAACAGAGCAGCCAGCCTCTAATAAAGTGTGAACAATGCCTGCATGGCCATGAATTATAGCACGATGAAGAGCTGTCACTCCATTCTGCCACAAATAGCATTTATTTCAAATGTTATTTCAAACTACTACACAGTGCTTCAATCAAAATTATTTATCACTGAGGTGTTTGTACATGTCCTTTTGCTCCTGAACAACATCCTTACCTGGGGCCAACGCCATAACTTTTCTTGCTATAATTATATTGTATCAGGTTGTTAATTTTTTTATTCTGTACTGTGAGGCATTTTTTATTCTCTCTGAGCGAGTTCAGTGGTTTCTTGATACTCTAAGCAATCAAGAGAATTTTATCTGTTTGAAGAAGTCAATCTGATGTAATCACATGACTGCAGAGCAAAGTTCAGATTGAATCATTTAAAGGTGCCGCATACCTCATCTGTGATGTCCAAGTCAGCTCCCGCTTCTATCAGAGCTCTCACAGCTAATAACTGACCTTTGTGAGCTGCAAAGTGGAGAGCTGTTTTGCCATTCTGAAAACAAAAATGAAATTGATATCAGCCAACTGCATGATCCAAAGTACTGTAAAATTCAGACAGAAGAGAGACCCAACCAAGGAGGGGCCCTGGCAATGAGGAACACTGTACCTTATTGAAAGTCATGATTTGGTACCATAATTACCGGTAAGTGTGTCCCATGAAAAGTTAATCTGTTCCAATTAAGATGGACCGGGAAATCAGTAGGTCTTATGGCGTGTGTGAGTTTTCTCTATTGATGGGGTGCTAGCCCCCTGCAGGCAACCTCACCACAATGGTGCCAGGTTGCCCTTACAGTTCAGCCATCAACCATTTATACTCCTGGGTGGAGAGAGTACTGTGAGGGTTTTTTGCCAAAGAACACATCATAACAGCCCTCGCTACCAATAATCTAACTCACACTGCATAATCCAGAATTCAACATGCTTAGCCTTTAGCCCACCATGCCTCCTTGACCCACCCCCCAAATTATAAAAGGAATAGATGCCTATATTTGATGCATCACCATAAATGTGTGAAAGAAAAGAAACAATGCGTGAAACCAGTTTATCCCCCTTACCACCCTCTGTAAGGTACATGTTCATGGATAACCCATCGCTGTAGATTAACAACAGGGAACAAAACTAAGAAATCAATGTCACCTCAACTATTCTTGTAGGAGGCACAGTCGTCCAACGTTTGGTATGATAGCCGTTGGATTAAGCAGTCAAGGCTCGAGCCATAGCCAGGGTCATTGTGTTGTTTTCTTGAGCAAGACACTACTCTCACCACCCTCTCTCAACCCACGTGTATAAATGGGCACCAACAAACTCAATGCTGCAGGTAACCCTGCTATGGAGTAGTTAGCACCCCAAACAGGGAGGGCCTGGGTACTGGGCAAATTGACCGGCTGTGAGGATGATTTTGCCCGCCTGGTTTGACCATCTAGAGGAAAGTTTTTTTTAAGAAGGTTCAGTTCAAAAAGTTTTGCCCACCTGTGAAAACCAGTTACCTTCCTGCTGAAAACATTAATGAAAACCCTGATGTGCCTAATCAAACTACAGTGTATGCTAGTATACTACAGAAACCAGACAGATAAGCACCAGCCTGATGTCCCACTAAGCTCAAACACAGACTTGGCATCTACCTACCTTATCTATTCTTGAGTTGACATCGACGCCCAGGGCAACAAGCCGAGAGATTTCTGAGATTTTATTGAGTTTGACAGCAATTAGAAGCTGATCACCCACATTACTCTTTTTGAACATTCGCCTCAAGGTCCTTCAGTGTTGCCCAGTGATTTAGCACAGCACAATTTTAGAGGATTCTGTTCTCCACCTATTTGATATTTTTAATTCAAAAAACAAAATGAGTACATTTAAAGTACTTTATAATATATAAACTTTAATGAGGAAGCCTACGTAACAAAGTGGTTTACAGAAATGTCCTCTATTAAGATTAAACAAAAGCAAATCTAGGAAAAATGAGCTGGATTTTATTTGGATTTCAGAGTTAAATTGGGCAAATAATTTCCAAATCAGCCAAGTCTGGAAAGCAACTTACAATGATTTGAAATTAATACAAGCGTGATTACTTTCTGAATTGTCCTATACAGGTCCAATTACTAAAGCTTATTGGATAGCTGTGGCTGGAAGCCCACATGATCATTCACCAGCCATCATGTGATCATAAATCAGGGACAGATTTAGGTTCCAGTTCTCAAGTTACAACATTTTGGGAGCATGCCCCATTGATTCTACAATCCCAAGATATCAGCCACCTCCCTCCCCCCTTGATAAATCCTAGATCTGCCTCTGCAAATAGGCACAGAGAGAATCAATCAGGATGATGAATTTTTACTCTATGTAGTAATTATAATTCATTGATTTACCAGCTGATTTACTGAGGTCATACAAAACATCATTCCCATCCCCTTCCCCTTTGCGAACTTCTCTGATTGGTTGAGAATACAAAACAAAATATGAATACGAATACCAGAGCTGTACTCTAGAAGCACCCGGGGGCCACAGGTGGCTAACATTCCCTTTGGACGAGTGGAAAAACTTTCTTTTTCATATAAGCTTAAGTGCTGGGGACCCAGGATTTCATGGTTGAGAAACTTTGGGTTCCTCGTAAAATGCTGACCAAAAGAATTGCAGCCTCTAGGGACAAGAGTGGTATAAAATCAAAATTATTCACACAACTGCTTAAAATATGAGAGAGGAAAAATTTGCAGGTGAGAGAGACCATTGCAATCTATGTTCTATCAAAAGTAAAAAAATTGAGTTGAGTTACTGGAAACAAATTTAAATTTCATTAGTGCACACATTTTTCATTATATTTAATAAATTGTATAAATTGGCTCTACTCATAGACTCAGTCTTCTTTGCTCCACTTTTATAAAAATTGTATTTATTATGTATCGTTTATATCAAACATAATATAAAAATATATTAATGAGCTTTATAAAATAGCAAATGTTTAATGTAAACTGTCAATTTTTTAGGCATGTACTAAAACCCAGACGGTGGATTCTGGACGATAGACGATAGACGATGGACGATGGACAATATCTCTGACATTTATTTCTCTCAGTCATTGATTTCTCTCGGACATTCATTTCTCTCATTTCTCTAAGACATACTCATAGCTTTCAACAAGGAAAGCTACAGCTATTTTTGGCGAAGCCGGACAAAGATAAATATGACACCCGTGTTAACAAGCAGCATAACTTGCAACAGTAAATCAAACAGCCGGGCCCGGCGTAATAATACAAAATGCAAGTAACTAACATGCTCACGGAATATTTCAATCTTTGTTCCTGCAGAGCTAATCTTTGGAGAGCTTAAAACATATCTTGCAATACAAATGAGCCATGAAAACTAGCACGTGGCAAAAAACAGAGGTGTCAAACGCTACAAATTACACGCGGATAACAGCAGAAACCACACAGACCTATGACCTCTCTAACGGCTCTACTCTGGTGAAATGTCCTCCTAAAAACAGGATTATTGCTTAGCGAAATATTCAAAGATCCCCCTATCGTACCATACAAAAGGGGCAGATCCTCAAAGATATACTAGTTCGAGCAAAACTCTCAAAGCGGCTATTACACGTGGATAGGAGTTGTGTAGGCCTGTCACCCCATTGTTATCATTATACATGTACTTTATCCGAGAGAAATAAATGAATGTATGACTTTGCGTGACAAAAAATCCGCGATCAGAAGTTCGTGATAATTTGTCCATTCCTTAAGAGTTAGATTTTTGCTGGGGAAGGGGGACGGCATGAATTTTTGCTGTTCAATATTTCAAAACTCCATGGTGACATCGCGTGACAAAAGCAAAAGATTGTGTGGAAAATTTGTACATGTATATGTACTTTGGCTGAGAGAAATAATTGAATGCGTGACATTGTGTGACGAAAAATCTGCGATCAGAACTTCGTGATAATTTGTCCAGTCCAAGTAAATTATATTTTTGCTCGGGGGAGGGGAGGGGGGAGGGCACGAATATTCGCTGTTCAATAGTTTAACATCGCGTGACAAGATTGTGTGACAATTTGAATGACAAATAAATGAATGTCAGAGATATTGTCCATCGTCCATCGTCCATCGTCCATCGTCCATCGTCCATCGTCCATCGTCCATCGTCCATCGTCCATCGTCCATCATCCATCGTCTATCGTCCAGAATCCACCGTCTGGGTTTTAGCACATGCCAATTTTTTATAAGTCTGTAGCAGGATCACGGTTTATAATCTTTATCAGGTATAAACTCACTGTAATTGGCATTTGTATTTTTAACTACTTCAAGTGTCAATTTTCACGCCACCATGTGCTGTTGAATAGCACACTAACTACATCATCCAATTATGAACACCGACCATTACCAATATTGCCACGGTCCAAGATGCGGTAAAAATACGGTGAAAGGATAATTTCAGTAGATAAAAAGCACAGGAGTTCTTTCTTTCTGACGAACAAATATGCCATTAATTCCTGCAATAGATCCTATTTCACGCGCGAACGTAAATCTACTTTGATCTAATCTTGTATCTGAAAGGCACGCGGTTAAAAAAAACGTGTTCAAGTCACACTTTTCGCTTGTGTCACCAAACGCTAAAGAACGTTACTAAAGCTGAAGAGAAGCAGTAAGAAAAAACAACCGCAAAGATCATCAAATGAATCTAAGCCTTGCTATTTCTAAATGACAGTCTGAGTGGGTAAAATCTAGTGTTATTATTGTACGTAATTGATCACTTTCCGTTAAAAGGTCTCGCGACAATGGACATCCCTATTATACCATTAACGGACGTGTAAAATTTTAACCACATGACAATATTACGGCAACAAGAAGTCTAAATGTTGTCGTTTCTAATAGTTCCAAGCTTATTCGGTGTTTCTAGAGGGAAAAAACCCTATACGTTTACCCAAACAGGTCTGCTTTCAGTCAAAACTGAAAGGCCTCTGAGAACCCCTTGAACCAGGATTTAATAAAAGCGAGACAATCGTTTTAAAACCTTACTTCTCGAATAATCCATACATTCATCACTGTTCATGAAATAAACAGCAAACTTAGATTAACCATTGTACGGCTCTACTTTTTACGACGTTTGTACTCCTTAGAAATGACTTCGAGAGATCAACTTGCTAAGAATTCAACTTGATCGAACGTACTGTAAACACTGTAAATAATCTGGTTTCGTTTGAAGTTTGACTTCGCGATCTCCTTTTTGGCACAATATATTTGGCCGTCAAACAACATTTCCTACCACGGAGTCATAAAACCACAATAACTTCCTGTAGATTTTATAGCTATAGATATCAGAATGACTGTTTAGAATATAAGCTTAGCATACAGTGACAAGCGCGCAGTTGTACTCACCACGCATGGAGAGAGAATCTACCGCGTCCTGCGATGACTACGGTATTTCCACACAGCTCAGACTAATTTCTGTTCTTCTATATCGTTCAACAGTGATTTGTAAGGAGGAACAGCTCCTTCAAGTTTCTTTCAAAACACGGCAAGCAGACAATTAATCAATTTGTCAAATACAATGGCCACTGACCACAAGATCACCCCCACTGTGAGAGAACAAACAAGCGGAAACCACCGCCATGCACGGCATTCGCGACCTGTCACGAAATCAACGTCTTGTAATGTGACGGAAATAATGTGTCACATGATGCTTTCATTCTTGTCACACAACACTTGGTGTCACTACTAGGATATGTAGGAACCTGATCTTCTCTCACAGCTACCGGGACTGGTACTGGAAAAAAAATGCAGCAGTTTTCAAACAATATTATGGGGTCTCGAGAATTTCATTTCTATATACCACTGGGAAGACGTTTGAACAAATATAACTTAGCCTGTGTACATTTTTTTGAGTGGAGGGGGCGGATGCACACAGGCTATTAAATATTACTTGACCTCAAAATAATTTCGTTGTAGCCTGACACCAACCAAGTACACTATTTACCACATACTGTGTGTGAGAAACCCTTGTAAATTTGTTTAAAAATATATTTTGTAAGTTTTTCGGAACTCTGTTTTCTGGGTCAAATTAGCGCAGTACATATTTTTGTGTAAGTACGCCTCTAGTGATCAGGTTGACGTAGGAGAGACTCGTTCTGGATAGACACCTGATCAACACGCTATTTCCTGGTAAACGTGCACTCTCGTCGTTACAACTAGGAGCCCTCCGTTTCGCCGACCACGTGACTAAGGGTGCGTTCCCTTGGGGTGATCTGGATCAGGATCAATGATCCAAGATCACTCAGATCATGATGTATCAAAGGAACCGATGAATGCACCCTGGTCTTGGATTCATCGGTTCCTTTGATGTACCCCTGATGATCCGGGGTGATCTTGGATCACTGATCCTGATCCAGATCACCCCAAAGGAACGTACGCTAAAATAAGCCGAAGCTCTGGCCTGGGGCCGCGGTGCAGATCACTTGTGTACGCAAGGCGGACCTGTGTTTCATTGCTTGGGCAAATTACACGCGCGAACTTACCAAAAACTGCGAAATACGAGCGTCTATTGTATATTCTATTGGTCGTACATCCTTGTTACTGCAAAGTTCCCGACGCATCCCGCGATTAAATCATAAAACATCGTACAAAAGTACGTTTGGCTTTAAGCGGGGTGGAATGTAAACGTAAACACTAACCTCTCAAATATAAAAGGGTCAAGTAGTTCTAATTCAATTATTTTCCGAATGGGATAACATTTAATTCAAGAACAAGATCCAATTTGGAAAATAAATACACTTCAAAGTTCCAAAACCCGCCAAATTGGATTCACTCCAATTTCGAAGTCTGGTTTTGTCGCTTTTCGACTTTTCAGTGTGAACTAATCGATGACGAACCTAATGGCCAGTTCCATGTTCCCTCTCAGCTTCTCAGTTCTTCTTCTTGCTGTGAGCAAAAAGTGATTTGACTCCTCGAGCTTTCAATTGAGCCCTGCCATGTCTTCGTGTTGTCTTGGTATTGTATTCTTCGCATACGATACCGTTGATTCTTGCAGTAATCTTTTCAACGATCACGGGCGCATGCGGCTATTCACCTGCGAATCGTTGGAAGAACGCGACATGTTACCCAGAGGGCACCAGTTGTGGACTAGCATCCCATTCAGTTCTTCTGTTGGTCATTTGTGTCGTCTACAGATATTTTAACTCGCTTCGCAGGTTTGACGTGCATGACTGTTCCTTTCCTTGCTCTTTAGAATTTTGAAGAAATATACTGACCATAGGGCGTCGTTACTTTCAAAATTAGCAGCATTTGGGGCTCGCCACTTTCGGGGGCTCATTATCTTTCGGGAGCAAAAAAAACGTTTTATAAAGTTGGCAGGACTGAGCTATTTACACGAAATAAAAGACAGAAATTCGTAAAAGCAGTTCTTAAAAATAGGAGATGGAATTCTTCGTTCCAGTTCAAATTTATGTGGCTACCACATGGGTGGGCTGTTCATGTCTAGACCGTGTTGTCAGTGGTCGGCAAGAAAGCTGACGCACTACTGCCGTTAGTCTGCTGTATCAATATCTCTATGCTATGGACGAGTTTTCAATTTTACTTATAACAAAAGTTATTTTTAATACGCTCCTGTTGAAAATGATACAGATGCTGCAATTTTGATTTGAGGAAAAGTTCCTGTTAGTACCTACATTCTTGTTATTTGATGAAAATTCTATCGGTTTTGTTCTAACACGGCGCAATATAAATCGATGAAGCACGAATTGACATTTCACAATTGCAACGCTTGGTGGCGTAAGCGATACCTGTCCTTCTTCTCGAGTGCCTTAATTAGGTATAAGGACTGTGATTGGTTGAAAACAGCGCGCGCGCTTTTTGCCTTTTGTTTATGTCACAATTGTCAGTTTGTCAGAAAACAAGAGAAACGCGCCTGATTCGGCGCATTGTTTTAACACTAAAAATGGGAATAGTTTGGAGCTCATACATGTCGAAGAGAAAGGAAAAAGCCGAATGCAAAAGGTGAGAGCATTTTTGATAATTTTTTCCTTTGTATAAAAACTCGGAATCTCAAAAGAAAAGTTTGACTAGCATTTAAGATAGTATTTCGAAGCGCTTGGATAATTTTATGCTTTGGAAGCCAAAGAAATGACTGCTTTGTCATTTGGCACCATTGTAAGGATCTTTTTCCAAGAAATCATCTTTTTCCTTCTTCTGTTGTTCTTAATCAGCTTCTTTGTACATCTACATGTGTGGTTGTAAAAAATATATATTTAGATTTTCCTTTTGAGAGATGGAACTTTTTCAACAGAAAGTTGAGAAAACGGTTAGAGGAAGCAGCGGAATACATTGATCTTCTACAGGAACAACGACATCTTGTGAGAGAGTGAGTCACCAGTAATGGCTTCCCCATGGGGTTGTCTTGCACTGTACTTTATTGTTGTATAAGAAAGTATAGTAGTGTTCCGTTTATAGGGCAGAAAATATTCGCAAAACAAGAACTCTTTTTGCCTAACAGGAGCTGTTATCAATCAATCAAGCAATCAATATATTTAACGTGGTCGGTACGCTAAGCTAAAAAGCTAGTTTACAGGTACGCCACGAAAAAATAAACAGAAAAAAGAAATTATAAGAGCCTTTTGAAGGTATATAAATTTTCCCACTTCTATAGTATATAAGTGGTTTCCCACTTCTATAGCTTCTGCCTGTGGATGAAATACTTGTCCAACGCGACCAAATAATCTTCACCAATTTCATTAGATTGTCCTCAGTATAACAACCAGTTCCCGAGTACTCATTTACACTCCTGTTCTGAGGGATGTGAAAACCTACATCCCGTCGTTCGCAGTTCGAGGCGCAATCACCTCGTTCTATCACCGTAGCACATTAAAGCGCAAAACTATTGATACCGATGGATCTGTTTTTTCCAAGTATAATTTTTACACGAAGGGAAGCAAAGTGTGTTAAGATTTTTTCAGGTCGTAATAAAAAGAGTAAAGCAAACGAAAGAGAAAGAGATTTGCGCGAGTTGAAAACAGCTTTTTGTGAATCCCACTGGAGCGAGTTCATTTATTCAGAGTTTTATTTTATTTATTTATCTTTTTTTAACTGCTTTAGTTGAACGATCATCGAAGAGCTCATGTTCTTTCGCTCTTATACACCACGGTTCAGATACAGCTGTTTGAAGAAAAGTTGTCCTGCAGACACAGTTTGCCGTTGTTTGATTGAAGTTCGCGGCGCTTCGTCGCGAAGGAAAGTCAAACCACGAATATGCGTGATCATAAGTTCTCCTTTTACAGCGCCAAACACAGTGAACGTCTTTCAAAAGCAATCTTTTTCTGGCGCGCGGCGCGCGAACATTACCATGGAGGACGAAAAGGCGTATAAGCCGCATGGGCTGTCCACGTGGGTAAAATCCGCGTCACATGATTGGCTATTTCTAGACTCTCCTGGGATTTCCAAAACCGAGAGTGATTTAAAAATAACTTGAGATGGATTACACCGCGAATAAGGGGCATTAATTGTCTTACCCTTCATGCTCGCTTGATTTCACACAGTCATCCAACTCTTTCTCGTGGTATACCATAGAATATCCCACTTGGCACGTATTTTCTTGGTATACACACTCGCCTTTGCAACTATGTTACGCCATGCCATAGAAAAATACAGTGGGTAACTCAATCAGTGCGACATACGCGCGGCGCACGATGGGAAGGTTGGGAGTAATACCGTCAAATATACAACGGCTTTCCTGTATTCTGATTGGCTGTATTTTCTGTAGCTTTCTATGGCATGATATAAATATACTTATCATCTAACAAACAGAGTCTACATCAAACACGGCGTAGAGCAACACTGCACAGTACAGCTTACAGCAAAAGATGTGTGCAGAAATAGACCATTTCCGAGTTGTCCTCTACCTCTGTGTCAAACGGAGTCTTCGTGCCAAACCATTGTTATGAAAATAGGGTTCACCTATAACTTCATCAAACTCATTTTCATAAGAAAAGTTTTGCACGAGAACTCGTTTTGAAACAGAGGCAAAAGGCAACTCGGAAATAGCCAATGGAGCGCATGCACATGACGTCATGGCAGCCATATTGGTGTTCCAAAACAATGACACGGCGGCCATGTTGGTGTATCAAACCAATCCTGTGGGAGTTGAACTCTTTTCTTATGTAAACACTTTCTTTTGTTCCAATAAATATGCATGGCCGCTGGACACATGAGTGAATACGCTCTAATGTTTGCCTAACTTTTTTAGTTTACATGCTCAGCATCGAATTTTCCCTGATTCAATGCCAGTGACTTGGAGAGCTTACATAGACAATAGAACGGCTCAGATGGAGGAGGAAATTCGAGCTTTGAAGCGAAAAAGTAAAATTGGAGAAATTGGACTAAAAGCTACTGAAGAAAGATGTCGCTCGCTAGAAAGAAACGTGAGGTTAGTACAGATTTCTCTCACGATAAAATTAAAGTTGCCAATAGGACAGAGGAGAGTGTTCTCCGTGAGATCCATCATTTATCGCTTCAACGTGCCACTACCCTGGAAAGAATATAATTGGGTTTGCAGGCAACGGAAATCTGGAGCTTCCGGCTCCGTCGTTACATGGGTTACAGGGTTCCTGAAACTTGCTATACGATCCTCATTTTGTTTTGCCTTTTCGAACGCTCAAATAGCCATCATATTTCTAAATCTGCAATCTTCTGATATAATTAATTGGTTGAACTTCTGATTTTTTATGATACGATCTTAACAAAAAATTACCCACTAAGGTGCATTGAACTAGATTCAAGGTCAAGTCAGTCAACTATACTGTTCGAGACCAGCAACTGTGCCCCGGTTTTTGACAGCTTTCTTCACCCGGCCATCATAACCCTTCCTCATTTCTCCTTTTCTGTCTTCTTCTTTGCTGGAAAGTTTAATAACAGAAGCTCTTCTTGAGGCTGTGCGTTGCCCTCTCGGGAAGTGAGCAACTGAGACCTTTTCACTCCTTGGGCCGGAATGTTTGCTGTCCGAGGGGTCTACCTTATAGACAGCTGAACTCCTTTGAAAAGTGTCTTCCGTTGGGGTATTTCCCTTTGTAAAGTTTCCTCCTTTAAGAGATATTTTTCTTGGAAAAGTGTAGTCCTTAGAAAAGTGTTCTTTGTGGTGAGATGTCCACTCTAAGGAAGAGTCACCCTTAGAAAGGTGTCCCTCTTGCAGGGGTGCTCTCCATCTTGGGAGGTACCTTACCTACACAAAAAGGTATCTCAGTTCCTTAGAGCAGTTTCAGCGTTGGATTTAGAAAGGCACCCGAAAGTCTTTAAAGTACAGTAAATATCTGATTGATTGGCTTTCAGACATGTCTGCTTGAACAGTTGTTGTCATGCTTCAATAGTGTTGTCGTTAAGACGTTGCAAGACATATCGCTCTGTATCTCTCTATCACACAAAAATGGTCCTTATTATAATTGTCATAATTGCCTTGAAGCTTTGATGACCGTGTTCTTTTACAGATATCTTAAAAACAAAGAGATTAGCCTTCAAAAAGAAACTTCCACTGGTAAACGAAGACTATCAAAGTTAAAACTAAAACAAGAAGCCTTCCAGTTCTCACAGTTACAGCATACCCATCCACTGGACAGCTTGAGTTCCTCGCTTCCTAATCTTCATTTCACAGAGTTATAATCAGTGAACTGGCGTCAAGAATGTATGTTTAAACTGGTAACCAAGACTGAGACAATACTGCTTGCAAAAGCAAAAATAACTTAAGCTATAACTCTTGGATCTTCTAAACAACAAAACTAATTAGGTTAACTTATTAGCTGCATGTGATGTACCAAGTATGCTGTAAGATTTTTGCTTTATTAAACGATATTGTACAATGTATGGAATGTATCCCGTGCTCTTGACAGAGTATTTTAAAATCTTCTCGAGACTCAACATTTAGCTGCATTCGTTTTAACAGTTAGTCCACTAACGCGCTGGCTCCTTCATGTAGCTAGCAAAAAATTTACCGCCAACTTAATATTACTCTCTTCTCTATGCTTTATTCGAGCTAGCTGCATGAGGTAGTTTTCAAGATGTTCAGGTTTAATACACTCTGTCAGAAGAGGTTCATCTTGGGGTGAGTAAGCAGTGACGACACAGGAGCAAGGTAAACTCGCAAATGACAAGTGGGGAATTAGACCATGGCCTAGCCCGACACAGAGAGGGAGGAGAAAGCTTGCACACTGCAGTGTCTTGAGTCTCTGACGACAAACATACACATCGTAATTCTGTGTCGCTGACGTCACCGGCCTGTCAAGACTAACTCGTTACCAGAATCTTGTGCACACTTCGCGTTAGTCGACAAGGAGGACGGCTTGGGACTAAGTTTGAGTAGCACATACTTATCTCCTTCAACTCTTTAAAGAACACGGTTTAGTTTTGAGGGGAGAGGAATGGACATTGAAATATTTCATGTCCCTAATTTGTTTTTACCTCGCTTCTCCCTCTTCCCTTATTTTCGGGCCGTTTCTTGATCCCTCCTCCTCCCTCATTTTTCCTTTTTCTCCCTAATAACTGCTCTTACACTGTATTTAAACAAGTTAGCTGGGTGCCGGGTTCCAAGCCTTGTCGAACATCCTTTCCCTCAATGTCTTGGATATACAGTGGCGCTGAACATTTTTCCTAATGTGTTTCTGTGTGACTATGTTTGGTAAAACTAATTTTTTATTTGTCCCAAGCTCTTGCCAGTAGATTCTTCGGGGTTTTTTTGTTCCGTGGCCGATCTTCAAATTTCAGTGTATCATCTTCAGTGCTCCCTTAACCCTTAAGGAGGAAGCGGTTTTCATTGTTGATCCTAGCAATATATGTATGTAAAACACGTGTGAAACCTACTATATGGCCTAGGCGAGCATCAGTCTACCTGCAGCTCACAGACCGGTGCGCGGATGATCGTGTGTTTGACTCCCTTCAGGGTTTAGAATCACGCTCGCGACAGGCTAAATTCTACATCCTTTGTATTAACGTTCACGTAGATCACTTACAGAGGCTCTATTGCTATCTGCCGGGTCAATAACCGCCTGCTGCAACATGTGTCGGTATGTTGCAACGGCCGAGTTGTTCCGTCAGTCACTATTCCTCCTCTATCCCCATCAGTCCATTTGTCCTCAACTTCAATTTCACTAAACTCTCGTTGGCATATTTGAAGTTCCTCAAACAGTTCTTGGCTAAGTGTAATACTACCAGCTACTGCATGTTCTCTAGGGCAATTAACTTCGTTGTTATTTAATTATTTAATCCCGGCTCTTATATCGACATATCTTTAACTCGTTCTGGCGTTGTACTTACCTGTAATAACTCTTCACCTGTGATGAAATATGCAAATATTTCAATGTCATTATTTTCTAATAACATTTCCTTGTTGCCTTCGTTTTTAATGATAATTTTCATTACCCAAGGATTTCCTTGCACCATCCACATTCTGTTCTTAGTTACGTTATCTAGGTTTTAACACTGATTTTAATTAACATCATGCAATTTCTTAATTGCTCACTTGATATTTCTCACCTGATACTTCCTTTTAACGAAAAACGTAACAATAATTTGTTTGTTTCTTTCGCAGTTGAGATTATTCTAATTTTACCGTTTCGGTTACACAATTTTCAACGCCATGGATCACTCGATATTAATTTTTCTATGTACACGTTCTACCAAAAGAAAGTACATATTAGAAGAAATAGTAGTTCACTAAGATTGAAGACAGAAAAACACCAAAGAGATAATAATAAACCATAACGGAACAAGGATGGTTAAGGATGGAAAAGATTAACACGGATTACGAACGACGAACTTGAAAAATTCAGGCTAAACTTTTCAAGATGAGAAACCGTGACATAGCTCCTTACAAATTTTTCAAAATGCACATGTTAACCGCATGTTGCCCAATCCTATTTTAGATAGAACGTTCGTGTCACCAACAAACTGTTTCCTGATCATACAAGCTGACTTTTGGCCTTGATTTAATTTTCTGAACAGTCTGTCAGCTTTTTGTGCATATCGTGGAACATATGTAGCCCAGGTCCAGCCCGCACAGTGATTGATGAATTAAAATTGAAATTAAATGTTAACTTAAAACTTGTGTTCCCGGAAATCTTGGGTCTCCTATAACGGCTCTTCTAGTAAGTGAACTGCAACAAAAACTAATAACTTACAATTTAGAACGGTTTTCAATCGAGTGTCGGTAAACGAAAAACCACAGTAATCACACAGGCCAGTCACAAAGGAGGCAGACAAACCAGTGAACCAATCAAAACTTGAACTGAGCAAAAACATGTGTCCGAGCGAGTCACGATTGGCTTTGGTTTTGCTTCTGATTGGATGACGGAGTGGCCGAGCTTTTCATTAAGCCAATCGCTTAGCGTAGTGGATGCAAAACTAACGCAAATCCGATTTACTTTGGACATTTAAGTGTCAAGTTCTCATAGTGTTCTTTAAATCTGTGTGCCGGAGAAATTTGCGCCATTTTCTCTAATCCCTTTTAGCTGTCTCGGCTTAAAGCGGTTTTTAATTGAGTGTCGTAAAACCAAGACCAAACCAATAAAAACCAATAAAACTACAGGAAATCTCAAACCGTTGCCGTAGTAAAACCAAACCCAAAGTAATTGCCTGATTAATTTCGACACTCTGTTCGGGAAACCGCCCTTTAAACAAGACAGATTAATGACAAAATCAACTTGGTACAAAATGGATGACGTTTTGATCATTTATGGCCTCATTTGAACCGCTCTTGTCACTACAGATTAAAATTACGCTTTTAATCACGTTCAAGTTTCTAATCCACGATGAAAATCCTATTATCCTTTTAGTCTCATCCACATAAACAACATCGCATTTATCATCTGTTGACTCCCGTTTTATAATCCCCAGGATGTAAAAGTATTTGAAGCTAAATCACTCGCAGACGCTCTAAGGTCACTAAGCAGATTACGAAATCCAATCTACACCGATCAAGACCTTGAATTTGTGGCAATAAAATGTTTTCACGGGCTGTTTATAGTTTTAAATACAGTGAAACCTCCGCCCATAATTGAGCGGATACCCTTAGCATAAGAGAGTGTGTCATCGTTTGAGTCTAAGAAAACCTATCCACTCGTGTTGCGTTTGCACACTGATCACGTTGGGTGTATAGACTTGTTCTTCTGTTATTATCTTCATGGGTTCCTGATTTCAGTGGTGGGTCATCATTTCCTTGGACTGCTGGTCTTCCCGATTGCAATCGTCAAACGTTAAACAGCTATGACAGTCATTTTTAGTCGTTAAGGTTCAGTTTAAACATCGTCACACAATCTGGGGTGGGGCGGGAAGAAGAGCAGCCATTTTGGAGGTCTGGTTACTAAAGTACTCAGAGAGCGAAATACGAAGGAAAAAGTAACTGAAAAGATGGTTTTACGAGCAGTGTCATGGCTTTACACCAGAGCGGCATGAATTACTAACGAGACAGTTCTGCGCTGCAAGACAAATGAAAGGTTCTAATAAATGGAGTTTCTAGTCACAGAGGTTCGCCAGTAGCACTTATTTTAAATCTGTCATTCCCTATAGTTGCCCCCTTATAAGAAGTACGGTAAAACCTGCATACGAGCTAACTGGTCCATCAGGTCGGTGCTTAGCTCCGAGATCTAAGTAGCATGAAGGTTCTAAGACTATTTCTACCCTCTCCCTTGGATGAGATACTTGTCCATCGCAGGGTTACACCTCCGGCTTTAAATACGTCGGTACCCATTTATACACCTGGGTGGAGAGAGGGACTGTGAAAGAGTGAAGCGTCTTCCCAAAGACACAACGCAATGTCTCCCGCCAGGGCTCAAATCGGGACCGCTGGATCCGGAGTCGAGCGCACTAAGTATGAGGTCACCGCACCTCCCACAGTGTCTCTGCTTGAACCTAACCCCAAATGACTGTTTTTTATAAGTCCTTGTTTTGATCGTTTCACACTAGGAAACCTGTTCTGTATTTCTGCTCCAAGAGATTACCTCCTGTCTTGTCACTTCATGTGATATCTCAACTTTCAAATAATACGAAACGCACGGCCAGCCCTGAAGTGACTGCATGGCTTTCGAGTGTTTTCAAACATTACTCGATTTATCAGGGCAAAACGTCTTTTGCAAATATTGCATTTTTTCATTTAAGATTAAGATAAGGATTTCATGATTCTGGCAGATCTATTTTATCTTCAATCAAATCTTTCAATCAAACGTTACTGGAACTTTGATCTTTCATATTTCGCGAAGGATATTGTGAAGAGTTTATAATATATATCTCTCGGTATACTTTAACAGTTTTTATGCAGTTTATATCTGTGTTTCTTCTGCCAGACTCACTAGAAATCATAAAATGAACTGAGACGACTACGCTCACTTGAACAGCTGTTGAAGCAGTTGTCATTGTAAGTATTAAAACAAATGTTATCTTATCATTTCATAGCCGATAATTATTTAATGAACTGATAATTTCGAGAAACATTAGCAGATAATCAAAGCAACATTGCAGCTACTCTTGGTCGGAGTGTAAAGATAAATAAAACTCCGCCTTCCCTTGAATTAATGATGGATTCGCGCTACAATCAAAGCGCGCCGCGGGAGGGCTGGTCTTCTTCATCTTCAAAAATTGTTCAACATTTTAGGTTAGTCTGAGGAGTTATACATCTACCAAGAGACTATATATCTAGATCATAGTTTCTGGCATCTACTATTTTAATCCTATTATATGTGCAACAGGAATGGACAGATAAGCAAAGTCTGTCAGAGCCGACTGCACTCCTCTTAGTACAATTAGCTACAATTGCTCTTAACTTTAGTTACTCAGTAAGAATTTACCCCCTGCTTCTCAACATCTTAGGTATTGACCCGGCATTATTTTATTGACCGGAAAGAGGGAAGGGGGGGGGGGGGGCGGACTGGTGTTGGACAATTCCTGCACAGTAAAAACTGCTGAAAAAAAATCGTGCAAGGGAAGCCATGGGGAAGAAAAAAATCGAGCAAGTGCTTTCTACTTTCCAGTTCCTGTGTTTCACTGAAAAAAATTGTTGCACAAGCTGCTTCTCACCCCAAAAAATTATGTAAAAACTTAGGTGAGAAAAAAATTTCAGTGGTCGGAGTTCCCGATCGGAATCTGGGAGGTCATGCCGGACTCAGATATTATCTTCGTCCCATGCTCGAGACATAATGAATATTTCATCTTTCTCGTCTGAAGGTCATCCAAAAAAACGTTGATTTAAAAGACTAAACAAACTGCAAAGCCGTGAACGAAGATCCTGCTTGATTGAACGTTGGATCTCACAGGAGATCTATTCAGCCAAACATGAAAAGTGAAACGATGATAAGTCAAATACTACTGCAAGGCTGACATAATGTAATATTTGAAAACAATATTTCGACTGGCCACACCAGCCTTCTTCAGGTTTAGATATGGTTTGTGAGCCCTTTCTCTACTTATCTACTGACCACCTTTACAGATTGCATAAAAATCTAGAGGGGATTAACGATGGGCAACCGTGCTAAATCATATAGAAAACAAAACTTTTATCTATCTAATGATGAAAGCCAGCTATTGGTAAAGAGAGAAAGAGATGGAAGGAGAAGTGAAGATTTCGTGAAAATTTAAAATTGGAGTGTTAAGTTTACAGTAATTAACAGAGGACTTGTCGGGGAATACCTCAATTATGGACTGCTAAAAAGCCGAAGTACTTTGATGAGGTGGTATTATTTTTGTTGGATTTGTATTATTCCATTTCATGAGAATTCCACTTTACAGACGACAGATGATAAATTTGATGTTGTTTTTGATGTTGTTTTTGATGTTGTTGATCTGGTCACCAAGAGAAAATGAGGTTAGATCATGGTCTCTTGTGGTCACTTTGTAATTATTAGCTAGTGGCCTTCGAACTTCTGCAGGCAATTACTTATCTACAAATACCTCATGTGGGATTAACTATCTACCAACACAAAATACAGACGACAGATGATAAATTTGATTTTGTTTTAGTGGATAGTAAGAGAGGGTGAGATACCTGCCATGGTAATTGCTACCAATGATTTTCATCACGGATTAGAAACTTGCTTGAACGCGCTCACAGGAACCTTGATTTAAGTGTTACAACATGGCTGCACGGAAATACGACACACTATAATGCTTATAATTAATTTTGCATGGCAGAAGTAACCAATTCAAGTCACGTTAACGCTAAAAAAATTGTTACTGTCGCCACTGTTGTACATGGCCAATACTGTTCTCTCTGTCTTTCTCTTGTGTTCAACAAATATCAACGAAAAATGTAGAAGATTCAAAGCGAGAACTCCACCGTCACGTCATTTACCTCCGTGAACATTGAGGGCACAACTTTGAAGAGTTATTGAATTTTGAGACAATAACCTGTAAAAAATTTGAATATTAGTTTGCAAAGGAAGTGCGAAACCCAATGAGGAAACAGACGATCAAAATTAACGGTCCAGTTTAAATACATATTTCTTGTTTGTTAGTGCTGCTAAACTACTAACATAGAGCTAATCTCTTGGTTGTTTCACAAAGATATTGATTTCCACAAGGTTACTAATCCGACTTAGTGACGAGTTTGTCTGAGAAACTTCGAAAAGTACTCGACCAATTGATAGCATGCGCCTGGGATATGTTGCCAAACCGCGACCGCTAATTTTCTAATAAAAAACAGAACTTGGTTAAGAAGGGCAAAAAGTCTTTCTGCATAACCGCAAGCCAATTTATCGATGACAAAAGAATTCGCCCTTTGTAAACAAGCCTGCGAAGCATATGGTCTGCAACTTTGCTCGTATGCTGTCAGGTTTTATCACAATTCCGCCATATAGGAATCATAGATTGAAGCTGTTTTGACTATGTTACTCTTGAAGTCAAAACAAAGTTAACCACACAGGAAAAAAGAGAGGAAAAAAAGGAATTAGCTGACGAGTTACCTGAAAAGAGCGAAGACTTGCCGGTTTTATCGCAAAGATGGAGAACAGAGATTTACTCCAATCTGTCTCGGCATCAGTGGGAAATCTTACGAAATATTCCCTCAGCACACCGGTAACATTTTCAAGAAACGGAATTCAAGGAATACAACCAGCACTCAGTGTCTTCTTCCTGTTATCAGAAACTTTGATATGAACACACTTGCCTGTACTCCATATTTCAACACAGCTAAAGAATCATTACTGATAAGATAAAACCAGTGCACGAAATGCCTTGTGTTGATAACAACCACCGGAGAGCGGGACTACCTATGGGGTAGATAATTTTCTTATTAGAGGGCAGACATGGGATTTTGCCTGGGGCATGAATATTACTCCAACGTGTTCTCTCTGGGTCCTCTCTGTTTTCGTCTATTTTCATATTATGCACGTGCAGTATTTAATCTGTGTATGTATTTAAATCGAAGTTGCCTTTTTCCATTTCTCTTTTGCTGCTCAATTACTCGAACTAACCTTGCCATTTTGACAGAAAAGTTTTAGATTCTACAACTCTAACAAAGGACGAGTATTTTGATAACAGAAAATTGTTTCTCCAAGACAACATCAATGTTGCTCAAGTTCAAATAAGTCACAAACTGGCATCGTTAATTGTCTTTTCATTTGTCACCGGGGGACTAATTAACCTTTTATAGCCTGTCTATTCCATAATTAGTCCAGGATAACGTTTTTTAATTTTATTAATTGAATTATTAAATAGCCTGCATGCCTTGACTGTTAAGTATAGCATAAACCTATTTGATTTTTTCGCTATTCATTCACTTCAAATTTGATGTGGGTTATATTTGTGAGGGTAAGGTTTTACAATATTACAAACTAGCTCAGAATAACGGTAGAAAAGTTTTCAAACTATTTGAAAGTATTTTCGAACAACATTTAGTTTTTGCTTTGTTTATACTTTCATTTTTCTACACAATATTCTGTCTATTGCTTATATATTTACTCATCTGTTTATTCATTTGTTTATTTGTTTATCTGTCTGGTTGCTTGTTTGTTCGCCTTTTTTCTTCAAGAACATTTGGTTGCCGGGACGTTTACAAAGTGCAAATTTTCTCCAATAACTATTTTCCGTTTCGGAACTCTAAATCACTGTGTTATTTGCTAGAGGAAAACATGAAGCTGAATTTATTTTTACAAAAACAATGTTAAGTTTCTCATATTTTTTAGTTGAGAGCGACATGAAAAATACTCGTTTATAGAGTTAATGTTGAACTTCCCAAAAAGTAAATAGAAAAAAAAAAAGAACCAACAAATGCTAACAAGCCAAAACCAAAGACTTTCCAACTTTTTTTTACGTCTTTCATGACATTGCACGACAACAAAATAAACTGTCTTAATTAAAGCAAGGTATTTATACTCTGGCTTTCAAAATTTCTTTTCTCCGGGGCATAAATATAGATTGGATTCTTGTAAACAATAAAACAAAGCGATTGCTTTAGAAATATATCAAGATCTAATTTATCACAAGCAAAAGACTGAGGCAAAACATCGGCTTTTCTGTGAAGCCTTTTAGTAACAAAGATTTGTTTTGAATCAAAACAAATTAGGAACAACGCGACTCACAGGAGGACAGATCGTGAAATCGGCGCGTTTTATCAATGACACAACATGAATTTCAATCAGCGTGGATTTATCAACAGAATATCGTGCTTTGAAATCTTTGGCGGTATTCAATTAAGGGTCGTTTGTTTGCCCGGGCTTGGCGCTCTCATTCAAGTTTAATGCCTCAATTAAACCGATACCAAGAACATTGAACAGGGTGCAGAGAGAGGCTGGAAAATAGCAATAAGTTTGATCGCAAATACGTGCGGGAAAAACGTTAATCGCACGGGCTTTCTGGACAATTAGGCTCACAATGTTGCCACGCATATTTCATTTGCGCACTTTGTGTGGAATCAGTTCAACAAAATTAGTTGTTTATTCAGGCGGAAAGATTTTTTTGAAAGCCGTCTTTGAAGTCACGCCTTGTCAGACAAGAATAGAGAAAGGATCTCGCCCGCCACAATATAATAACAAGTGGCACAACAGAACAGCATAATTTATCTCCATACACACCTCATAAAAAAAAAAAACCGAGGAGTTCATTAACCCTCTTAATTCGAGCCTCGCTTATTCGGTAAAACGTACTGATTTGACACAGTCAGAGACAAAGAGCTGTTAAACGTACGAATCCAAAGATTTCATTTACAACCTTCTCGCTTGTTGTGTTGTCAGAGAAACGCGACGTGCAACATTTGATTGCGTCCTGGCAAGCAATTGGCTCGAAACGGACCTTATCACCAATGAACAGAATCCAAAACAGAGGTTAATTAGAATTCCTCAGGGAAAACGTTTTTCGGTGATAATTGGAAAACATGGCATAAATGCATTTTAATAACTTGCTGAAACCTCCAACAGAAGCGCTTCCTGAATATTAAAAATCAGAACAATTTCCGATGGACGTGTATTATTACATCGCTAAGAACGCCCCGACAAAGACCGCAAATTGCGTCGTCGCGCTTTCATCTAGCTCATTTTTGCGGCAGCCTTTCATTCCGATTTACATAATTCTGATTGGCTCTCCGACGAGAAGGAGCCATGGTAACAGACCACCTGTCTCGAAAACAAAGAGGTGATTGACAGTTCGACAGGCGCAGCAGGCATGGCGAGGTTTGACATTTACAATTTCAAAGCAAATAACGAATGAGAGTCATCAATGGATATTACTTGCAGTTGCGGCTTTTCTCTGTGAAGTGACGGATAAGTTTCTTGTTAGTTCAGTCTTTTAACAAAGAGATGAAGCAACCGACGAGATCGACGTGGCTTTTGAGCCGTTCTGTGGGTCCACTGTTCACCTTACTCCTCGTCTGTATGCCAGGATTACAGGGGAAAAAATCAAAATGTGAAAAAATCACCATTCCACTTTGCACGAACCTTGGCTACAACACGACGGGTTTTCCCAATTTTTTTGGGCAGGAGACACAGAAAGAAGCGGCTGAAAAAATTCACGAATTCACTCCGCTCGTGGCGGTGAACTGCGCGCCACAGTTGCGTTTTTTTCTGTGCTCTGTGTTCGCGCCGATGTGCTCTGAAGGACTTGATCATCCGATCTACTCTTGTAGATCGATGTGCGAAGCTGCGCGCAATGGCTGTACACCAGTGATGAAGAAGTTCGGGTTTGACTGGCCCGATACACTGGATTGCAGTCAAATGCCGTTCCAAGGTGATCCACGAGCCAAGAGCGACCCTAGCAAATTGTGCATGGCTGCTCCGGACTTGAAACACCAATCCGTGAACATGACGGAATTCTGGAATAATTTCGACTCCTTGGATCCAAAATACAAAGAAGTGTTGAAACAATTACAAAAACCCGGAGCGTGGGATCACTCAACAGTTCCTCCGACTACAAGGAAAGATACAGGCCAACTATCACCCAATCAAACCGATATCGGGGCCGTCAGCATTCCTTCTTTATGCAAAAACGACTCGACAAACCCTCTTGCTGCGAAGTTTGTCACGGTCGAGAAATACGACATGTGTGTTCCTAAGTGTGGAGAAGACGTGTACTTTACTACAAGCAACAGACGGTTTGTGGAGACATGGGTCACGGTCTGGTCGATATTTTGTTTCATTTCGACTGCATTTACCGTCCTAACGTTCGCAATCGACACAACAAGGTTTAAATACCCCGAAAGGCCAATTATTTTCTTGTCCCTGTGTTACAATCTCTACTCGATCGCCTTCATAGTGCGCGCAATAGCGGGCACAGAGAACATTATTTGCGACAAGGCCAACCATCATGTGGTCGCGGCAGGCATGAATATTGCAGACCATGCTGGCTGCTCAGTTGTCTTTCTCATGCTCTATTACTTCGGAATGGCTTCAGCGCTCTGGTGGGTGGCGTTAACATTTGCCTGGTTTCTGGCCGCGGGATTGAAGTGGGGACAGGAAGCCATAGAAGCGAAGGCTACGTTTTTTCATGTAGTTGCCTGGACTGTGCCCGCTGTACAAACCATCATCGTGCTTATCCTGAGAAAAGTAGACGCTGATGAACTAACTGGGATCTGCTATGTGGGCAACAGTGACCAGAAAAACCTCGGGGGGTATGTTCTCGCTCCGTTATGTTTTTATCTCATTGTTGGAACGCTATTTCTCTTGGCGGGCTTCATTGCGCTGTTTCGTATTCGCACAGTTTTGAAAAACAAAGAGACTGACACAAACAAACTCGAGAAGTTGATGGTCAGAATCGGGGTGTTTTCCATTTTGTACACCGTGCCCGTCACTTCCGTGGTCGCTTGCTACTTCTACGAGCACGCAAACATGGAGCGATGGAGAATGAACGTGTTGCGATGTCAAGGGGACGAGGCATGCATGGAGGAACAAGGTCCTAGTGTAGAACTTTTCACCGTAAAGTACTTTATGCTGTTAGCGGTCGGCATTACATCGAACATGTGGATTTGGTCTACGAAAACGTGCCAGTCTTGGCGTACGTTTTACCGGAAAAAATGCGAAGGGAGTGCCGAGAAATCCGCCGAGAAGAAACCCCTAACATCACAGCAGTCGACGAACAGTTTCAAATCGAATCAAAAGAGCGCAGCAAACCCTATGACCTACGCTTTTAACGCGCCAGTCCCTTGCTCGCAAAGCTCTTCAACAGCTGTTACCTCGCTGCCTGTTCCTTTGTCGAGTTTGCCTCAGAGCAAAGCGAGCAGTGTTGCGGCGGGCGCTTCTGTGTGAGAAAAAAAAGACGGGGAAATATCTCGTCTGACCGCGCGGTGAAAACAAAAACACTGCCGCGAAGGCCGCGGATAGAAATTTTCCTTAAAGAAAACAGATCAGCGTTACGCATTTGACACCTTCACACGGTTCAGATGGCCGATTTACGAGATTAGGAACTATGATATTAACACGCCTTGAAGGAAGGAAAAATGAGCCTGGTTGCTTCACCGACAAATGCTACGTAAGAAAGCGCGACGGGAAAACCAAAAGAGCTTCAAAACACACAGACTCCGCGCCCGCGTAATAGATTACATTTAGCGGCGTTCCATCGAAACGACGCTGGAACAAAACTTGAGATCGTGTTATGTCCTGCGGATTTAATTACTTCCACTTGAGTAAAGAATCGTATTGATGAAAAGGTTTGTTGAACATCAAAACACAGAGAAAAGATACAAGCACAATTCACGCACATTCTTGTGTCTGGAAAGAAGATTCTTCATAGCAAGTTGTTTCACTTCGCTTTTAGCCCCGAGACAAGGACAATAACACTCGCCTTAACTGAGTCTTGCCAAATGATTCGGTTATGAGCGATAACAGCGTTAAGAGTTTCCTTAACTAAATGAGGCGAGAAATTTTACGACTTTTAACTGTACAATACACTTTTAAACGGTCTAAGATAACAGTAAGCGGTGTTTTGGCAGAGTTCATGCTGCGAATGGTTGTTGTTAGTTGTTAACTTTTGCTATGTGGATTTTTCGCCCAGGAGGGGCCGATTGTAATTACTGAAAAGAACGTATTTGCAATTCATATTTTCTCTAGGTTGTCAACAGTCCTAATTGCTTAATTCGAGCCAGGTTTACATGTAGAAAAGCAATCACCCGTGGTATATTAGTAATGTGCTGCAGCGCTGGCCGTTTCCAATCTTATCGCCGTTTAACAGCTAAAAGTTCACGGATAACGCCAGTTTCAGAGCTTGTATTACCGAAATGTAAATTACCATGCTTTTTCTTTCAATTATTAAACAGTATTTATATCTGACATATAAAATTCATCGTGCTATTCAGCTAATGCGCGTAGATTAGTCATTCACAGCTTGAGACTATCAGCATACGTCTTTGTTTTTTCTGCATAAAAAAGTCCTTCACTTTGAAAGTATGGCGTCCTCATGTTAAGATCGTCTATGTCCCTCTAGGAATATGGACGGCTATGCTTGATTTCCATGTCATCTGAGATCTCGGCGATTTTTTTTTCAATGAGATATTTCATTTAGCTGTCATTGAGAAATAAATATTGCCACCAACGCTTTTTTTTGTTTTGGGCATTTACGAAAGATTCCACATGTCGCGATATTGAAACCGCGCAGACAAAACTACTCTGAACTGAAAGAGGGAGTGGAGCAGATTTTCAAAAACACAACTGTGATGAAACGAAGACCAGCTACGCCATGCACATAGCCGGCTTCTTTGATTTCAATCCAATTAATCATTTCATAAACCAACTCAAACAATCGTTTGATAAGTGCATGCTCAAGGGGCTACCACGAAACAGGTCGCTCGCCAAGCCCCGAAGCTTTCACATCTCGCGTCTTGTTTAAGTGTCTCCGGTCTCAAAACTGCATTGCCCATAAATATTTCTCTAGTGGCGTATGGTTTCCGCTCTCAAGGGTAATATCATCTTGTCCAAGGGTGATATTATTCTTGGCGAAAAAATAAGACGGCAGATATCGACAAAAGGCAAAAAAACCTATCAGTGGCAATCAGAACGGAACTCGAGATTGTTGTTATAAGGTCTGAATGCCTCCTTGACGAAAAGAGCTAAAACAGGTATAAAACATTTGGTTCGATCGATAGAGTTTGACCTTTGGGGGACTCTAATCATCTGGTTTCCCCTTTGACGGTTGTTCGTATGTGCATAAGCGATAAAATTTCAGGAAAGATTTTAAAACAAGGGCGAAAATGACGATTTCAAGCTCTTCCTTTAGCTAGGAGCGATTAGAATTGACTGCCTGTACTATCACTTTTCATATCTCGAGTTACGACATTTATTGCATGATCGGTAAATAATTGCACGTATACGAACTTAGTTTCAGGAAACCACATACACGTCCGTGCAATTGGGAGATAAATGTAAACACGATAGAAATGATCCTTTATTCCTAGTATTCGCATTCTTTTGTCAAAAAACAGCGAGGGTGACTACTCGAAAATCCGCCGCCACTAAAAAGCTTCTATACTAATCGAAATAAATCGGATGAGAGCGGATTTCAATAGATTTCTTGAACTTAAAAAACCTTTTATTATTCTTAACATCTTCAAGCGGCTTCCACTACACCAGTTTAAAACACTTGATTACTTATTCGCATATTTTTTCGCCATTAAGGCATATCTTTAACATCTTAAACCCTACGGTGGCATTAATTGTAATTTAAAATCCATTTTATTTTTATCTCAAGATTACCTCGAATTGCTTACACCGAACAAAAGAAGTACTACGATTCAAAACAGACAAATCTTTTGAAAGATCCCCGAGGCGCACTCTATTTTGGCAACACAGGCGTCAGGCTTTGCTTTTTCCTTTGTGTGGGAAGACCATATCCATTAGGAAATGAAGTCGAGTTGAACTATCACGAAAACAAATCTTCAGTTCATAAAAGAAAATGCTAATTAACAAAAGGAACCAAAAAGATTCGTTAAGGACAATTAAATGCAAGACAAGGTGAAAAAACAAATGTAGATACCTCTTCAAACTGCAGCGAAACGTCCCGGAAAAGCGATATTACAATTCTGCTTTGAGCAACAGAACCCAGTTGTAGTCACGTCACATGAATGTTGATTTTGAAAGAAAGAGTCACTATTACATTAGTTTCGACATCGAAAAACTGAAATGTAGTCTTCGCTTTCACAGTCTTTAGAGCACAATATGAATTCTCCTTACTGGTTGGCATATATTCATTTTTAGTTAAGTACGGAGAATTCGGTGTCAGTCAGAAGGTCTCCTCTCTACTTGACAAAGTAGGGAGAAGTGAAATTTTCATCCTTATTAGCAATTAAAGGATAATTAGCCGAGTAAACTTCACCACCGGTAAATAAACAAGCGTTATTCACTGATCGGGATTTAATGACAAATTTTGGCGACTAGAGACCACCAACTGAAGGGTTCTCGCAGTTGAGGTTGTTTGCCAGTATTGTTCAGTAGAAGGAATCGCTATTTTTGGAGACTTGACAGTCCAATTCTGTTTCACGTTTCCTGTCGCAGTTTCAGTTTTAATTTTGTGGTGAGTAACTGGAAGATAGAAGAGGACAGAGCGGTATTGGTGCTGACCCTGACAATCGGAACGTGCGAGCGGCGCGGCGAGCGCCCTCAAATATCAGCGGTTTATCGTCTTCCGGCTAAAATATCAAGATAGAGCACTTTGCCAAGATTATGGCGCCATCTGTTGTCGCTGAATCCAGAACGTCTATTTCGTGAAATTTTATTAGCTCACGAAAGCTCCCAGGATTAATCAACGAATACGATGTCAATATGCCGTAAAGAGGATTCCGACAGGCGACAGGGTGGTGTACCTTCATATTCATGAAACCAGCATAAATAGAAATGTATAATTTATAGAGAGATTTTTAACTTAGCGATTCAAGAGAAGTTTGTGAAAGCTTCGAGAATGCAAGTACTATGGCACACAAGTTTTGTTCAAAGTTTGCTACCAAATTAAAAGCTGACAAAGCTCGGATAACACACTTGAAAAACAAAGAGTTACATTTTTGAAAATCGGGAACGACTGATGTTTCAAGTGCCTTCGATGTACTGATAACCCAGACATCAAGGAAAGAACGACAAAAGGGAAGGGAATACGGGCCACTCTACTCCTGTCCTGATCAGAGCCCGAAGAGGCTCTGATCAGGAGAGGAGTCCTAAAAATACTTAAAGTAAGTGACTTAATATATTTATATAGTGCTTTATTTATGTACGACTATTACTCTAATAGACTGCCATTAATTTTCGATAATTTCTTTAAGAGTATCAACAAAGTGCATCAATATCAAACCAGACTGGCGAGTAAGATTTCATACTATCTGCCAAAAGCTAGGACTAATTACGGCAAATTTAACATGCGTTTTTTCGGTGCTAAAGTTTGGAATTCCACTGATGACTCACTTAAATCTAAGAGTCGTGCTTGCTTCAAAAATCTCTTAAAAGAATTGATTATCTCCAACTACTGACTGGTACATTGATGTACTTTAATTTTTCATTTTTTTTTTTTTTGTGTGCACACTCATTTTTTCCTTTTTTCGTTCTCTGTATGTGTGTGTGTGTCTGCGTGTGTGTGTGAATGAAATCGTGTCCTGTTTTATATTCTGTAACTTTATTGTAATATTTTTTTTCCCGCTTGGCCCAGCCACTTAGCTCGATTAGCCTTAGCTATTTCTAAGTGGCTGTGCTCTGTTTTTCATTGTTATTTTTTCACATTGCATGTATTTATTTTTACTGTAAAAGTTTTCTGGGCACGAAATAAAGATTGTTGTTGTTGTTGTTCGGCTCGTCCCAAGTTCCTCTCTACGGTCGCTCTGTTGCAAACTTTCCCACGCGCGCTTAGCCTGCAGCGGCGCAGAGCGCGAAAAGCGAAACGCGCGCGCTGTTTTTGTGTTCTCACGCAGGCTCGCCCAAAGAATGACTTGTTCTTTTTCCGTAACAAAAAAGTAATGAGAGGTATATCACAAAGAATTCAAAATAAGGACATTTTCAGGCGGCGTCGGTAAAAAGATCAAGTTTGAGGCACTGAATATGAAAATCTCACGATGGACTATCCCGGCCGACCGGGGAGACAAAAGTTGGGAGTACTTTTTTGCAAATAGGCGCCTTTTGGCTTTTGACGGGATAATCAATGGCATCGGAAAACTTCGTTTGAAATTTCCTTTTAAACGTCCGAAACTCTTCTGAGAAAATTATTAGTCCGATCAAAGGCCCCTAAAATTTCTTTAGTTGAGGTTTTTCTTTTAGTTATTTTGTAAAGAAAATCACATATTTGCGTCTATTTAGTTACGTGCTTGAAAAACTATTTCTGTAATCCTGCGAGATTGAAAGTTTACATTGTCTGTCATTTGTAAAATGTACTAACCAAGTTTTTGGATGACGTTAGCGACAAATAACAAAATAAAATTTATGTAGAAGTTAACAATAATGGGTGTTGCTCAAGTAATCCCCAGAAAAATGGGATTAAAACCCACTCAGTGTATCCGGAGCAAATCTTTCCTGGATAATCATTTCCGTGAAGTTACACCCATCATTTAATCCCGTCCAACCTCGTAGCTTATACTTGTTTAGTAAGTTAAAAGATAAAAGATGAAAATTAAAAAAAAAATTACGACAGAAAAATAAAATAATGTATTAATGAACTTTCCTTTAAAATTCTCAGTCAAGTCAATCAACCTCGATCAACAACTAATGTTCACGTTGGAAACAATTTCAAACCAAGTCTTCTGTACTAGATAAGAGAATAATGTCTACATCTCAACATCGAAACTGGCTTATTTAAGGACGTTCGCGCAAAAATTTTCCAACACTGATTTTTTTCTGAGACTTTTACCACTGTAAGATTATGATTTAGTTATGTCAGAAATGTGAAAAACAATGGGGTTCACCTACTTCGTTTTGGAGAGAACATGCCCGGAAGAACAGCCTAAATCTGAAAAAATCGGGCTTCGTTAGCGAATAAGGCCACAGTGTCTGTAAGCCCAAAAATATTGCAATTAGATCTTTGAAGTGAAATGTTCTCTTCCAAATATTGTTAAGTGGGCCTATTAAGTGAATTTAGTCAACTGGTGAAGTTTCTTAAAGAACAAGTTCGCATTTAGCGACCATAGTTTCACGCGCCTTGCAGCCGCAAGATGGCAGGATTCGATGTCCCGTGGACAGAAATCTTGAAAAAATTTTTTTAACTTCCCACATCGGTTTTTTGTTCATTTTAGGACAATGTGAAGATAATTGTAAATAAAACCTGTTTCTGGGAAGAAAAGTAGGGGTTACCGAACGTCCAAGATGGCGGCTGTACATTTTACCACAATGCCTTGCGAACCTAACACAGCCTATAAGGCACTAAGAAAGCCAAATGTTTATAAGATTTGTCCCTGTACAAAGAACATTGAGTAGCCTGGGTTTGAAGATTTTATACCTTTTCTGTACGTTTTCATAAACGTTTTTAAAGTTGTCGTGCGCTAAGAACTGTGGGTAAATGTACCAGTCGCCATCTTTTTCCTACGGAGGATTAGTGCGAACGTCCTTAAACTGAGCCTTCGGAACGTAAAGGTTAGGTGTAAGTTGAGCAGTGTTACGGAACTCGTGGGCCAAAATTTTACGGAGGTCAGAAATGTTCTCTTTATCCGTGTGGTGTCATTTCATTGCATGGATTAAGCTGCACTCGGAAGATGTTTAGGAGGTTGACGCCCACTTTTGAGTGTTCGACTGAAAATTAACCATCAACATCGTTTCTTATGTTAAATGGGGAATTTAAGTATTCCCGCCAGAGACGCCGTCTTTTGATAATTAATACTCGGTTTTCAAGCATCGCCGTTAACTATTCAAACAGGTTGAGTATGTCTCTGGGAAAAGCTGTAGCGAAATATGTGAGTTAGTTTCAAGTCCAGAGAGCGACAACGAAAATTTACCACCTCCATCTAACGAAGAACGGGAAAATATCACGCTCTTTTAATGCGAAGATGTCTATTAAATGTACCAAGGTGTAAATAACTCAGGTTCAAACTCATTGTAATCCTCTTACAATCTTTACAACCGTATTTAAATCTACTTCAATCGCTATTATCCATGCGACCATCCCACCCGTTTCCGTCCAAGATCGCATCGCACTGGCACGATAAAAATCACACGTATACAGCAACAGGCAACGGTAGCACGCCCGAAATTTGTTGCGAAACAAGTAACTCCTTGAATTTCCTGTAAGGTTTTCATTTTACACCGATTTTTCAGCTGTTGTGCTGCCCACATGAGAGTAAAAGAAAGGTGTTAAGGTGGTAGGAGAGTCTTCGGGCAAGCTAGGAAGCTGGGAGATGACTAAAAGTATCAGAAACATTCAAGTAGCTTGCGCGAACAAAAGCCGCAATCCCTGATGTGGGTCTATTTTTATAATTTTACCTTGTATTTTGGCGAAGAATGGCTTAAAATTCCACCAAGATGTATAAAGCACGTGGAAAGCCATCATTCTGCTGTTTAGTTCTTTTCGCATGACATAATCAATCAATCAATCTATCAATCAATCAGTCAACCAATAAGCCGGCCAAAAACCATCAATCAATCGACCATCGATCGATCAATCAATCAAGCAATCAGTGAACAAAATTACAAATGAACAAAGGACACATAATTCTTCAATAAAAAAGCTATTTCCGTACGATACTCGTGAGATTTTTATTTCATTCACTAAAGATCACTACAAAAAATATATAACTATCAATTACGAAAATAGGTGTTCAAAGCAAAAACGCTATTTTCCATTGTCTTCTGAATTTTTGTTCCGTGATTTCGACAAGCGTTTTGACAATAATGCTGAAGAACTGCTGGACAGTGTTTGTTGTCGTTTTTTAGAAACTCAGTGAAATTAACGAAGATACGAAGGTACTTGGAACGAAATCGCCTTCGAATTATCAAGCAATAGACCACAAGGTTTTTATGGTTTATAGGCTGATAAACCACGCGGGATGTTGGAAGAACACGAGAAGAATTCGTAAATCACGAGCCCCAGGCGAATGATTTACGAATTCTTCGAGTGTTCTTCCAACATCCCAAGTGGTTTATGATGTCTCTAAACCATAGAAACTTGTGGTCTATTGCTTTTATATAAATAATTCAGAAGACACGCGAAATTTCCACGGGTTTACTGGCACAATAAACCATAGCTGACTGACAAATCAGAGCGCGCGCATTCATTTAATTAATATACAAAGCTGTTTTTCCCACGTACAAAATTACCTTCATATAGAAACAAAACTGGGAATGATTTCACTAAGGGAAAAAAATGTATCACTTAAGATCTACTAATAAACCAAAGGTACAAAAATGGCTAAGATTGGGGAAGATTGAGACTTAAAATAGAACTGTAACCGACGATTTGATAAATCTGTAATAAATTTCATCACGGGCGGATAAAAAAGAAGAGATGAAAACTCTTTCGCCAAATGTTACACTGGGAATGCTAGCCAAGGTAAAAACTACATTTTCAAGTTTGTTTTCAGCTGTTTAGACAAAGGATTTCCCACAAAACCATTAAAACGTATGCGACAATACTGGTATTATAGTTAGTTATAGTTTATCGTTGCTTGAGGTTCACGGTGTTTCGGCAAGGAGGAAGCAGAAAGCACGAATACACGTGTTTGTAATGTTTCCTCCTTTCACGCTGAAACACCTTGAGCTTCAATCAAGTCAAGGTTTAACTACCATTACCCATAATACCTTTCTCCTTTTTTACGCAACCGCGAACAATTATTACCCATAATACCTTTCGACATTGCCGCGTACGCTTTTACTCTTCTGTTGGACAAACTTTCTCGAAAACAGCTGTACAATTATTGTAATGCATTTCCATGGTCGCCTTCATTACTCATGTCCACTTACTAAGAGATTGCGCTAATTCAGTTAGTATTCTTCTAAAAGATTAGTCTATTAATACTGGGTTTAATAACAATTCAATTGTTACAGTATAATTGCCATTTTGTCAAGTTATAAATAAATAAAATGGCTAATTAATTGATTTTTTTCATGGTTCTTGGCACGCGTGTGTTGCCAATACTACTACAACTAAAGTTCATACTGCTGTATAAAATATTTTTAACATTCTATTCTGAATAGCTCAAATTTTGAGTAAATGTGATTCTCTACTTGCTAAAATAGAATATAACTTCATTGCCTTCCCACGTTCTACAAAAAATTTGAAACTTGATAAACGTCGAAACTCTACGAACGCGAGTTCCAACAAAAACCTGGCAAAGCAGCCGGGGTTTTTTTATAATTGACTTATCATTTCAGACCGTACAGGGGGCAAAAAAAAAATACGAAACAAATCTCCGGTTACCCTTACATGTTATTTTTACCAGCGTTCTTTTTAAATACTAAAATAGATTTGTAGCCATGTAGTCTATATATTATAGGAGGAGTAGTTTTCAGCTGAGTGCGAGTTACATTGGTCAGCCACAACAGACGATAACCACACGATGACCAATGAGAGGGCGATGCAGATACACGTGACCGGCGCAAAGCGCTGGAAAACGCGGGCGACCAAGTTGTGATTGATTTAAATTTTCCATCTGATTGGTTGAACAGGTGGCACGAATTCTTTTAACCAATCACAAAGCGCAGTAAAGCAAAACCAAAACAATTAAGGTTTACCTTCGACACTCAGATGAAAACCTTTCAGTTCCACTTTATTCTAAATTCTACTGCTTTCAATACCGCTACCTTCTCCTTAGCGACTTGTACAAGTCTTTCTTTGGAAACAACCTGGCGCTGTCTGTACCAAATAACTCATCTGCCTTCTCTCTGTTTAACTCACAAAACCTGCGTGCAGACAATAAATACAAACTCGGTTTACAATTGAGACAACATATACGTTACAAAAATAGATTTTATTTCTACCACACAGACATGTGTACATTTTAGTCTTTCAACTAGACTAATCTTAAACCCAGATCTCTCACGGCCAAGAGGAACAGCGAAAGATCTCGGTGCGGGATTAGCGGTAAACAAGGTGCCATTGATAAAGCGCACTATGAACTGAAAAATCTAACTCAAAACTAAATAAGATCTAACTTAATCCAACGTCAACGTACATTCAATTAGATCGAAGTTTCTATAAAAGTAATATCACTGTTGGGTCATTTTATATTTGTTGGGTAGTTCCAAACAACCCACAGAAACCTTCCTTGCAGCTCCTAAAAGTCATTTTAAAATAACTTGACAAGTGTATACATCAAATTTATACACTTGTATCAGTAGAAAGCATAGAAATCTTTCTTTAAACTCTAGAAATGTGATTTTTAAAATCATTCGCGTAAATGTTCATTAAAATTTCTGGTTATAACCGGTCTTCTTTACCTATCTGTTGCTAAACATCTCTCTGAAACTATCAAACCCCGGTACTATTTCGTACATTCTTTATACATCGACCTAATCTCATTTTCGTTCAAGATTCTATTTTGGGGAGTCTCGTTAGACCACACTGTAATAATACGCTGCTCAGTCACTTGCAAAACAGTCACGTTGCGTTTTCTGTAAACTTGCGTGATGCATAACAGAGGAATGAGTTTGCCCCAACCTTTTGGCCGTGACGACATTCAAGTAACGCCAGTAGGACGGCCGGACACTGTGAACTTCCCAGACGCACTAAAAAACAACAAATTATGACTGTTAGAATACCTCAGTCAGGCGGTCAGTAGTGCTAATATGCACCAGTTGGCGACAAAATTCCCCGGGTGGGAGAGGGGAGGGAACCTCGATATAAAATACTTATTACACGTCTTAGCGGTTGGAAATCGTGTTCGGAAACAATTTGGACTTTCCTTTGAAATTTTTGCATTTCTAGATATTATGAAACATAACTTTGAGTCTCGCTCCTAGAAACGGATTCTAGAATATTTCAGGGAAGTATGTATCACATAACCAAGTGCCATGTGGTGACAATGTCGAAGGAGTGCATTCTCTAAAAATCTAAAGGAGGGCATAAAACTGGCATTTTAGACAGCACCCTCATCACTGGCTTCTAAATGTGAGTTATGGATATTCACCCTAGAGATGTGATGAAGAGATACATAATGTCCTTACCGCATGAAAGAGGAAGGCAGTTGAGAATGAGTAGGTTAAAATCTCAGCGTAAGGTATAGATGGTAGAATTCCTGCTGCAATTCCGCGTTTATACAAAACCTGTAATAGAGTGCAAAGACATTTACTATCCTGGTTAAAAAATATATGGGTTATTGACCAAGTGTGAGGTCAAGATGGCTGGATATTGGTCAAGTTCTTTTTTTGCGTGTTTATGGACCGAGACGGACGAGGTCCATAAACGCGCAAAAAAAGAACTTGACCAATATCCAGCCATCTTGACCGAACAAGCTTGGTCAATAAAGGATTTATTATATCGCTTTCGCGGAAATTCTTGCGGGACACAGCGGGTAGTCCCGACCGGGCAAGATAGTTCCATCTTGCCCGCTAGAGTAGCCAATCACAGCACAGGATTTGATTCATCTTGCCCGCTGACGGAGCTGGCCATATAATAAATATGGTTTATTGACTGAGAGGTCTAGGTGACAAGATATTGGCCAACTGCGTCTCGGTCCATAAACAGGCATAAAAATAACGAGGCCAATATCCAGCCATCTTGACTGAACAAGTTTGGTAAACAAAGGATTTATCAAATGGTGTACAGAACACCATTTTTCTGAGCTCGGGTATCCAATCACACTCCAGGATATCGTTCATCTTACCCGTTTGCGGAGCTAGCTATGAAAAAGTTCAAGTTAAAGGTTTCTCGGGCCTAACGAAAATTCAAATTAAATAAGGCCCCCTCCCCTATAACTCTTGGATTCTATTGAGCACAAGACAGAAAGAATGAAGTCCGTTATTTTTCCTAAGTCACGTAAGACCTTGCCTTTAGTTGCCTAGTTCTAGGCCTCGATATTTCGCTTCGGTCAATCGTTCTCGGGTCACGTGGTCCGAGGGGCTCCTGACCGTTCGTCTCGGTACGACACCGAAAACAATTGACCGTGAAAGCCTGAAAGAAAGCCGCACAGGAAAAGGCAACGCAAGACCTATACAAATCTCTTTCAAGACTACGTGACACTCGTTTGAATGTGAAATTAAGAGGAAAGTCTTACCTCAGCACTTCATATAAACACGTTAGGCAACTATTAATTTTTCGAAAGAACTGATCGGTAAAAATCTTAAGATGATAACTTATATTGAAACAACAATGGCATCATACTTAAGCACCTGCACAAGCGTACCTATTAAGACTTAAGTCTTAACTTGAAATTCAAAATTTAAGTTTTAACTGAGTGGCCCGAGCATGGTAGAGACTTGGAGTGAAGGGTGCAAGTATCATGTAAATAATGGGATAATCTACACACTACGGCTTAGCCTGCGCAGCTATCTGGCTTTTCGCTTTGGCGTGCGAGCGAGTCTACGAACGACGCGCGTTGCGGATCGGAACGAAAGACGTGGCGGGGTCGGGGGGGGGGGGAAGGTGGTGTCTCGCGTGTCTCTCTCGCTCGCGTTCCCGGCCCAAAACACGAGAGCCTCCCCGCAAGCTAACTACGGCTCAGTTGAATGGATAAATGACAAACATTAAAATAAAGCCAAAAATCCCATTTAACTTAGGTACCAGTGTCTTAGATCAAGACACGAAGACTCCGTAAAAATGTAAAATTCAAGAATTGAATATTTTCACTTTTACTGAGTACACATGACATAGTAGAGAACTTGAGTTTAGTGGGCACTTATCATGTAAATAATGGGGATATTCTACACACTACAGCTCGGTTGAATGAATACATAGCAAACAGTAAAATAAAGCTAAAATTCCCATTTGACTTAGGTTCCAGTGTCTTAGACCAAGACATGAAGACTCTGTAAAAATGCAAAATTCAAGAATTGAAGATTTCCATTTTTACTGAGCACACATGACATGGTAGTGACTTTGAGTTTAGTGGGCACTTATCAAGTAAATAATGGGGATATTCTACACACTACAGCTTGGTTGAACGAATAAATAGCAAACCGTAAGATAAAGCCCTAATTCCCATTTAACTTAGGTTCCAGTGTCTTAGACCAAGACATGAAGACTCTGTAAAAATGCAAAATTCAAGAATTGAATATTTTCACTTTTACTGAGTACACATGACATAGTAGAGACCTTGAGTTTAGTGGGCACTTATCATGTAAATAATGGGGATATTCCACACACTACAGCTCAGTTGAATGAATACATAGCAAACAGTAAAATAAAGCTAAAATTCCCATTTGACTTAGGTTCCAGTGTCTTAGTCCAAGACATGAAGACTCTGTAAAAATGCAAAATTCAAGAATTGAATATTTTCATTTTTACTGAGTACACATGACATGGTAGTGACTTTGCATTTAGTGGGCACTCATCACGCACATGTAAACAATGGGGATGTGCTACACGCTGAAGCTCAGTCTTCTGTATACGAGCAAAGGGACCAGTCAGGCCGGAGCTTATCCCAGTTTCTGTACCATGAAGTGACTAGGAGTATTTGTACTCTCTCCTGAATGGGATGCTAGTCCATTGCAGGGTTACCCTAGCATTAAGTTCGCCATTTATACACCTGGGTGGAGAGAGGCACTATGAGAGTAAGTGTCTTGACCAAGTCCTTGCAAGGGCTCAAACCCAGATCACTCGATCTGGAGACGAGTGCACTAACCATGAAGCCACTGTGTCTCCCACACAAACAATAAATTAAACCAAAATTCCCGACTTAGCGTTGCAACAGTCTCTAATATGGAGACACAAGCACCCATAAAAGAGAAGATTTTAGTTTTTACTGAGTTTGTGTGATGTGAAGACTGAAAGGAAACATATTACGCTCATGAACAGAGTGGAATTATGTTCAGCTTACATTATTTTACCTTGCAATGCAATATATTAGATCAAATCTCTTACTTCCATTACATTACTAACTAACATACAATAGTATAGAATGCATAGTTCACTTACAATGACTAGGTAAACCATAATAATAAATAATGCTTACATTATATTAATAAATCATTACTTACAACAAATGAATGATTTTTTTTAATGTTTGCTACAAAACAGCATAAGTTTAAAGACAAGCTTTGGCTTATCTGCAAAGTAGAAGTGCAACTGAGCAGCAGAGGGGGTAGGGGGTAGAGAGAACAGGTCAAAGACTAAACAGAGAAGAAAATGGTTTGACACTTTTTGGTTATGGGATATTATGTTTTTATTCCTCTTTGAGAACTAGCTCACAGTTTAGGGGGAAAAAAAAGGCAAAAACTCCTTCATTCTTACCTCGGAAATTTTTGAGGCAAGATACAATGCTATACTTGAGCTCCTATACCACATCATGGACAGACCAGCTAAACCACCTGAAAAACAATTGCAGATGCTTAACATGCAGTTTTGCAATGACTATGACCAAGGGGAACTGCTTTCACAAGTTTAACAGCAAGAAGAAAAAATGCATTCCTTCTAAACTCCCAAAAGATAACTTTTCATCAATCTTGGACATTGAAGCAAAAGAATTAAGAGTCATTGTCATGTAACTTTCTATAACACAGGAGCGGAGAGAGGATCCAAAGCCCTGAAAGGAGGTAGGAGGGGCCTGGGAGGGATAAGGATTGGTTTTTCCTTGCCTTAAAAGTTGGGGGGTTGGGGTGAGCAAAGGCCTTTTTTTGCTCCAATAAGTGGAAGGGCAGATGGCCCCCCCCCCCTAAATCTACCGCTACCATGGTTATCATAAAGTTTTTAAGTTGGCAGCTATATTTGTTGTAGTAAGTGGCTGATTGTCCAATCTTTTCTTAAGAATTGGAAGACTAACCCAACAGAAAAACCTGAGATCGTAAACAAGATCTATGGTGATTCTACAACCCTGACTACCTTAACATTTGTTTAAAAATGTATACCAGGTGAAAATAACATTACACAACGCTAAAGGTGCTATACCCCTGTCTTAATTAAATATTTTTTGCCTTACCTGCAACAAGGGCATTAAATTCATCTCTCTTCTTTCTTAGTAGTTCCAACTCCCACTCAACAATCTGAAAAAAAAAAAACATTGCTATAATATTTGTAACTTGCGTCCAGACTCTACGAGATCTCGTCGTTCCTGATTCTCTCCGCGTTTCCTTTCACAAAAAAGAATGGCTGGATGAGCCAGGTGTTCAGCAGTGGATTCGCCAGTGTTTGCCGAGGAACCCTCGCAATGAACCGTCGCTGCTAGTGTGGGATTCGTTCAGAGCTCACCTAACCGATGCCGTCAAAAGCGATCTCCAACGGCGCAACATCGACATAGTAGTCATCCCTGACGAGACTGATGGCGAGTAAACTCTTAGTTGAAAGCTAATAACTATCACACACAAACGGCTCCTTTAGGAGCCACCAATTATATAAAAGTTTAATGTCCAACATTTTACGACTTGTTTTTGTTGTGTTTTTCTATAATTTCATGAACCTGACTTGGCTATAAGCCGAATCAGAAATGTCTATGATGATTTTCACTTTGTTGATGATGCCTCAAAGAAAAAAATTATTCAAAACTCTTGGCTATAAGCCGAACCCCCCTTTTTGGAAAAAAATTCCCAAAACTGAGTAAAATTTTTCACAAAAATCACTCAGCTTATAGGCGAATAAATACAGTAGGTAGCAACAACAGGTGAACCCAGTGCTTTGAAAACCTGGCCCACCCCCTTACAATAATAAACTATTTAGTACTATTAAAACAATAATTATATGATTATGATTATACTATTACAGTTTAAAAAGAAATTTCCTCAAAAATTTACATTTTGGGTTGTTCATAATATTTAATGGTGGTTGAAATAATTCGGTTTTGCTGCAGTACCTTAAAAATTAATCTCAAAAAATGCACACCTTAAAAGTTGCCACTAAACTTCCAAGGAATAACCCACATCTGATGCAATCCTTGTTGTAAAAAGTTCTTAAAAGTCTTCCTGAAAGGAAAACAAGATCAATGTAAATGTACATAAAACAGTATTCCAAATATTCCATGATACCCATTCACTTGAACTGCCATGCATAATCAATGTCATGTCTCTGTTACATATGATCCAGTGAAAACTAGATTTTGGGAGTCAGAAGCATAGCGCAAGAAGCAAAGAATGTCCATGCTAGAAATTTCTGCTTGTGATTGTGAAAATTTAGTTTTCACTAGATCATAAATGACAGAGTCAGAAATGGAATCTGTACTCTGCATCTGACTCTGTTGGTTTGGTTTTCACTACATGGCATAGCTCTGTTACTAGTGAAAACCAGACTTAGACTTTTGTTCTTTACAAACAGCCTAACTACTAGGTGCCAACTAAATGCATTTTCTCTTTAGTTTTGATTGGTTCATTGGATTGTCTCTGTCCTTGGTGATTGACTAGAGTGATTACTTTGCTTTTGGTTATATGACACTCAATTGAAAACTGCTCGAAGATCAGTATTTCATTTCAAGTTTGGAACAACTAATCTGCACAGTAGGAAATTCCTTTATCAGTTGCATAGATAGCTACATGTACCTACTTGAAACTAATGTCACACAAACCTGGTCTTTTAAATATTGACTTGATTTGTCCTAAAAGGAGAGGTGCTAGCTGTGTAAGATATCCAATACCAAATGCCTTTAGTGTTGGCCGTAACCTGTCACAAAAAAAAAATTACACAAACATCACATGACTAAGACCAAAAAAATGTTTCTACATTGTCACTTGTGATGTGTTTGCATTATCGAGTAGAAAGTTCTGTATGATTCAGTTGTGCTTTTTCAAGCCCACAGACGTTTACAAAATAGTCAACCAATAACCCTTGAGAGTTGCCTCGACGGATGAACCTCCTTTCAATTCTTGGTTATGTCTGTATTCAATTAGAAAGGCTTATTAGAGTCATCTTCCTGCCAACATGTGTCAGTGTACAACTCAGTTGTACACTGACTGAGAAAGAAATTTTTATAAACTATCAAATGCTAACCAATTAATTTGCATCTGGCTTTCTCTTCTATCAATTGCAACACTTGTTTGAGAAGAGCTAATTTCTTGACGATGCCCTGAACCATCTGGGCCCATGAAAAACCTGAAAAGAATAAGATAGAACAATTTACAATCACTAAGGTGCATTAATTTTTAAACAAGAGGCATGGCTGCGTGAACTCGGGCTTTCAATATCACACATCTGGAGTTATCTTTAGGGGACTGCCATATTGCGATTGTCACTGTTGTCACGCAACTTCGTTATTGCTAGTCATGAAAAATTCTACTTGTGTTTATTTTTGTCTGCTGAGTGTAATGAATGTTGTTATGGTACTAGAAAACAATCAAAATAATATATTACCATATAGAAGTAGGTTCCTACAAATGCCAAAGGTTGAAATTCAAGGACTTTTCAATTACTTTGAAGGCCAAGTTTTAGAGAATTGAAGGACCGCTTTTGGAATGGTTTGCATAAACAATTTTATAATTGTTTAATATTATTTCTCAGCTTTTCCATGAAAGTGCTGTAATTTTCAACTTGAAAATTGCTTAAGGAAAAGCATTGCTAAAATCAAGCCCTAGTCCTCAAATTGAAGTACTTTCAAGGCCTTGAATTTTTTTATTTTTAAATTCAAGCATCTTCAAGGACTTTCAAGGCTTTTACAAACCCTGAGTAGGTAATGTATTTGCCTTAAATTGCAAGGAGAAGGCAATTTTTTATCTATTATTGGTGTTGAGTCATAGTTTGTTGCTAAATGTTGACCCAAGGGGAGTTGTCAGAAATCAGTAGATTAAAGCAATAGTACTGTTCAATAGTTCATTATTATTGTTTTCAATAGAAAAATCCCTGAAACCACTGCAACATTATATAGCTAGAGTGAGTGCTCTTGGCAGAGCATAAACTTTGGGAATTATGTATAACAAAACTGTAACAAAACGATGGAAATGTCTCAATATTTGGTATCAATGCTGTGTTGTTTTCCTGTGTATTGACCGGAAACAATGACAAATAAGTCTAACAGAGGAACAATTCACAAGTTATAACATGAGGTTCAATGTTCTTTGTTCAGTTTCTTGGATGATCTGTTCTTGTTTATATTTTGATTAACATTTTTGCAGTTACAGAATGTAACCCACATAAAACAAAAGTACACCTATACTGGTATATATTATCATTGTCGCCAAGGGAAATGTTCATGTTGACGGTGATTTGTCTCTTCATTTGATCTTGTTCTTTTGTAGGATGACAGATAGTACTGTGAAATTGAATATGAATAGTATCAGTGTAGGTTTCACTGTATTGAAGTTCATAGTCAGTCTCGAACACATTTAAAAGTGTGGATAATTTGGTCGCATTAAAAATGATTGTCTGGTTAACTGAGACAAACTTGAATACAACTGATTTCCAATATTCATTATTGACACCAGTTCATTAGCAGAATTGATTCCTTGTTTGTTATTGTAAATCAAAGAGCATAAACTCATTGCAACACATTGTTGTCCTGAACTTTGTCCAAATACCAACTCATTAGCTTGGCTATATGGTGCCGTTATTGTTTTGCTAGGGTCAATGTACATTGGAGTAGGACCAGGGTTTTTCTCCATATCTGAACTCAGTTGAAATTTACAATAGTTTGATACGTGTGTCTGACTCTTATAAAGACACATGGGTCTATTACAAGAAAACATTGATAAATACCGATTTGCTCTATACTTCAATTTTAATTATCCTTTGATATACCCTCACAGAACAATTCAACAAATACTTCTTCTCATGTTGTGCAACTTTATTTAATCTTACCCTCTTCGTATGAAGCTTACAAACATTCTTTGTAACTCTTCTAACCTTCACATAACGACGTAGCCAAGAGGACTTCAGTATGCTTAGACGAATACGCTCATAAACAAATTCCTTCAGTCTCCTGCCCTTTCTTCTGAGACGTTTCAGAGTAGCTTCTGGTATTCCACTGGGTTCTCCATCATGTCTAAATACACAGTTGTGTTTATATGTAAACATAATATGAGATAGCTCATTTGATATAGCTGGTTTCGCTTGATATTTCTCGATAGAAGGTTCACTCATGAAGGATCGCTCGTAAATTGATCTCTCGTAAAGTTGGCAGACCAACCCGTTCCCAAAACGCTCCACAAGTTTTAGTGTGGGTCTACCGCGAACGGTGTGTGACTTTGTAGGTACATTGAGCGTAATAGCCATCGAATTTCTTTCGCTTTCATCTAGCGAGGAATTTTCCATGAAGGTGGCTGTTGCTTTAAACCATGCTCTCTAGGGTTCATTCTACGCATGCGCGTACACTTCACGCATGCGCTGTAGTTGAACTGCGTTTTGTGACTGAATGCAAAAAAAAAAAAAAAAAAAAGGGAGCCGAATTTATACCTCAGATGTTTCCTTTGGAAAGCCCGAGTAATAAAATAAATAAATAAATAAAAGAAAGACAAATTACTAATCGGGGACACTGCAAATAAATAAACAAATGTTGCACATAGAACACAAACTATCAAGAATCCCAACTGGTGAGAGGCTGACCAGTTGGCTATTTACACAACACAGTTGAGGAGTTGAACTTGGGACTACTAAGAACAAATCCAGACAGCGGAAGGATGGAAGATTTAAACCAGGGACCTCCAGATTTTGAATCTAGCACCCTAAATCATTTGGCCTCACCACCTACTAAAGTCTCCTTTTAGTTAACAGAAACTAGGTGTACTTAATATTATTACTTTTGAGGATCCTTCCTTCGTTACAATGAATAACATACCTAACTAGATTATTTAAAAGTCCATCTGTAAGACCATCCTTCTTCCTAATAAAGAGAAAATGGAAATTGATCAAGCTAAACATGATAATGTCCACATGTTTATACTTATCACTTGAATCAATTTCTGTCCAGACCAGAAAAATATTACCCGAACATTTTAAACATTTTTCTTTGTTGTCAATGGAAGGCCAGAAGATTCTTGTTTCTTAAGGGCACATCATTTTCAAGACATGGAACTGGGGCAAAAGGTTAGAAAAAATTTGGCCTAACTGGGTAGTTATAAATCTTCAAAACCTGTGATGTTATCTTAATTTAAATGCAGGCCTCGGCTAGAGGAGGTGTGAAATAGGAAATTACTCTAAATATTAAATCTTGCCTGAATGAAGTCTAATCATTGCATAATATAACATACCTCTATTTTTTTCACAAGTCTGTTATTTTTCTGTTCTATAACTATAACCAAGGGTTGACGCGATAATGCAGTCAAAGCTGATTATATTTCAGACAGTCTTAACAGTGAGAAACTGTGAGCATCGAGTAAGTTCCTGTCACACAAATCAATACTTACTTCAGTCCCCAGAAAATGAAATTTTAGCCCTTTTTTGCCAACACAGGCCAAATAGAATATATCTTCCAGTGCTCAAGGAAAAGGGACAAATACACATCTACATGTATTTTGGCATTGGTTAACTGTAAAAAAGTTAGTTACTAAATATTATTTTGAACACCCTGTTGTTATTTCTCAACTTTCTTAACTAAAGGAGAATCATCCCCTTAGCCACTGAGGAACAGACAATGAGAAAATCATTTTGCTGTGGCTATAGCAGGTTTGACAGTAACTTACCTATACAGATACATCATCGTGGCTGTTGCCACACAGAATAAAAGAATCTACCAAAATATAAGAGCAATAATATTCATATACCAAATGCCATTTATATGAAAAGCAATAAAGCAAACTTAACAGTCAAACCAAAGGTTCTTCACATAACTTTGCAATGTTGTGGTATTCTCTCTAGAATTAATAAATAAGTATTATTGGCAGTTTGCTCTGACAAGTGTGGTTTTCTGCTGGCTGAGGAATGGAATGAAGCAGAACACGTTTTCCGTACACACAGCTCAGGAGTTTGAGTACAAGTGTATTGGGGGTTTCGGGTCACGTGGCTAGTACAAGGTTCAGTTTTTGTTTTGTCATTCACCATTGCCTGACTAGACTTACCACAAGTTGACCTTTTCTTAATCCTTGACTTACTTATCTCCATCGAGCAAGGCGAGAGGGTAATCTTCGCACAACGAAGTCAGGAGCACGAGTGACGTAGGTTGTGAAAGGTCAACTTGTTTCACTTGCAGGAATGTGAATCAGAGCGTAAATTTTTGGCGCGAAAAACATGATTGACATTTCTCACTTCACGTGCTCCGCGTGATCGTTGCAAAGCAGAAAATGATTGCCATCAAAATGTTTACAAGTACTGTTCTCTAACTCAAGTGAATTTATTTGTATACAGTGCAGTATGTAGTCAGTAATATTGACAAACGGCAAAAGCTGTTCCATTGAGTAATGCCTCCTGAAAAATCAAAACCATGTTTAAACCGATCAGGAATTATTTCAGTCTAGATTGGTTGTCTAGATTAGAGATTACTGGGTAACCAGCAATCGACCAGAGAGCTGCCTGACAAATGCTATAAACTTACGTAGATCTGGCTTGTACCGACAAGAATCCAAATTAACTAAAAAAGACGGAATTAGTCGGGGAGAAGTTTAATTCTCTAAAGCTGTCTTGATTAAATAACGTTGAGAATCGAAGTTACGACGAATGGCAGAGAATAAAATCGCTGTTCCCAAAAGTCCTTCATCAATCAACAAATGCTTTCAACATGGCAAAACCGCCGAGGCAAATTTGCTGCGATGCCCTTTCTTTGTAGAGAAGTTACTTGGTCATTCATTATATCAACTAAAAGTGCAACAATTACACAAACTGCTGGAATGGCTCTGTTCTTCTTTGAAAGATCCAAACTGAATTCTCTGAAACGATCCAGATCACACAGGAGCTCAGATCGCGTCCATAAGTAAACAAACACGTATTGGTCAGATAAATATGCCTTCCACTGCTTTTCCCTGTCCTTCTTTCAAAGACTTGAAATTAAGTTGACTAAACCATATTCAACTGCTACCATAAAATTCATATCCTTAAGTATATCAGAGAACAAAAGCTAAATGAAAAAGACTTCTGTGGTACTTGAACTCAGCAGACATTTACTCTGCGAGTTGCGTCATTGATCGCGCGTGACGTCATGACGTATAGTCAGTACTTGTTTGCTCATTGGTTAATGTGTATTTACGTCACCGGTGGAAAAATCCACCGGTAAAATTTGGTGTGTTGCAATGGAGAAACTAGCAATGGAAATATTATTGGAAAGGACTTTTAGAAAGTCTATTGCCTGACATGCCCCACCCATTAAGTCTATTAAGTTGCAGTGAATTTATTCTCCAGCCACATTTTTGTGCCATTGTAGGACAGTTATGTTGGTATGTTAATAAAGGTCAGGCTGCGTGGTTTGGCTTGGCATGGCTCCCAGTGGTGTGTGAGAACTTACAATAATTATTCTAATTCACGTTGCTAGAGTAAGTTGCCAAGTTCCTTTGGAGTATTTAGAGAGGAAGCCACATCAACACTAGTTTTTTTTAAAATCTATTCTATAGTGGTAGAGAATAAAATGATTTTTTTCTCTGAGATTGTCCATCATATAGAGGTATCCCATTATGTTTCTCCCAAAAAAATTCCAAACCCCTCTTATGGAGGGAATTTTGCTTTCACCCTTCTGCACCCCAATCCTGCTGGATATTCCAGTTTTCATTCATACTTTCCTTTAACAACTTTGACTTTTGAGATTTCCCTCCCCCTTGGAATTACCAATAACAATCCTTGTAGTGTTCACAGATAGTTTCTAGAATCACACATTATAGAAGTGTCTGTAAAGAGAGGTTTCATTGTAAGAAGCCAATCCAAGGTTAAAACTGAAGTGACAGTATCAGTGGTACCAGCAGGTGAAAAAAGTCATTGTGATAAAAATATTCACCTCTCCATTAGGAATTGGTTGTATTAGTCCTCTTTCCTTTAGCATGTTATAACTTGTTTCGACAGCCTGAAATGATAGAGAACAAAAAAGTTTAATATACCTCAGTTACCGGGCCTGCTGCAATCTTCTGCACATGTGCAATTTGATTTTTGGATCAACAAAAGGTAGACATTCTGAGTTCATTCAACTTAACTTGTCCTGAGCAATACCATAAGTTATAAGAGTTTCAATTCCAACTCTTGCAAGCTGTCGCAAGGCATTGAAAAATAACAGCTCTACCAAAAGACCTGACAAGCACAAAATCTGCTTAGTTAACAATTCTCATGGCTCCATTAACTCTAGCATTTCATCAGTTGGTGGACCAGTGAGTGGAAAGGTTAGTCTCAAGCCATGACTGAGATAACTCAATCGTAACTTATTCAACAATTTATCTTTAATCCAAAACTTGAACTCAAACTCATGAAATTTACAAACCCATTTTCATCACTGTCACCAACTGTCTGCTTGAAAACATATTGATGATAATGTTTCGGAATGTAAGAATTAGTATCACTTACCAAGTTTGTCATATACAGTGCTAGAGTGCCCCTGCGGGCTTTCTTTTCAGTTATAATGGCTGTAAAAGATGCTATGAGACCAGGGAAAAACACTACTGAGATATAAGTGAAACATCCTAGAAGTTTCCTATAAAATTAACATAAAAAAGTACAAGAATGTTAACACTTTAACATATACTATTATAATAGTGTCTCCTCAATGCAGCTGTAGTATATATGATCTATAGACACATTAATTATTTTCAGGACCTCTAAACAGAGTTTAACATGTGGCATGCCTGCCATCTGCAGTGTCACCATGCACTGGAATCCACCCAGGAAAAGAGCTAGAGGAAGACTGAGATAGACCTGGTGACTGACAGTAGAAAGGGAGATGCAGGCAGACAGAGTCAGCCACAGAGTGTTTATATAGGGAAGAAAGCAAAAGACAGGCAGCAGTGGCTGTCTCTGGCAATGACCTTACGTACCCAAGAGCACAAAAAGGATTGAGTGAGTGAGTGTCACAATGATATTATAATGAAGGGACTGGTTAGGACACATACTCAGGAGAGAGGGTGTTAATGATAGTTTGACAGCATTGGGGTAGAGGCCAGAAGGTTGAAGGGTGAGAGAGAAGACTACTTGGAGAAGGACTGTTGAGAAAGAGAGAAAAAAAGTGGGGTGGAAGACTTGGACATTATGTAGCCAAAGTGGCAGCATGGAACAGAGAGTGTTGAATTCATTTGAGAATGTGACGGTCTTAGGCGCAATGAGATGAGATGACGAGATGAATTTTACAACGCATCATGATCTTAACTTATTTCCCTGAACACGAGAAAACTAAAAGACAAACCTTAAAAGGCAGACATTGACAACAAATCCTCCACCGTTAATAGCCAGGAAACAAGATGACCGGATTACATCTAGTACATATTGATACTTGAAGTATTTCAAACCGGCTTTCCTCAAAATGCCACCAACCTAAAATCCACAAACCAAATTTAGTTAATTAGAGGGGGACTGGGCTAAGCAATGGAAGTTATTAATATTCTTAAGTATTTTGTTGCCTTGTCTGCATTAGCCTGCGAACAAGCTTCTGGCGAGGACGAAAAAAAAATTTGGCAAGCGTGAACTTGAATAATTCAAAGAGCGAAACAATCAGGGTGGGACAGCGTAACCTGTAGGCTTCGTTTTTGATGTGCCTATCCGCCCTTGGCAATTAACCTGTGACAAATCAATCAATGAAGTAATTAGACCTGTCAAGAATCTACATTTTTCTGTACTTGCAAACAGTTCTAGTTGACCTAATCAAACAGCCAGGTCCTGCAACATAATATAGAGTGCAAGTAAGCAACATGTTCACAGAATATTTCAAACTTTGTCCCTCCAGGGCCAATACTTAGAGAGCTTAAAACATATTTTGCAATACTGAAATGAACCTAAAGAAATTATCAGCACATGCAAGCTGTCAATCTCTGTGAAGCGACATGTAGATAACAGTGGAAAGTCTGGAAACCATGCCTTTGACCACTAAAAAAAATGCTAACGCGCAGCCAAACGGCTCCACTCTACTAAAAATTCCTCCTCGTAACAGAGCGTAAAGTACCCTTCAGAATCACTTGTGAAATAACGAAAGGTTGAGAGACCGAAAATTAAAAGGGAACGGCAGATACACAAATGTCACAAACAGTAAGCAGGGCTGGAAATAACAGTCGGTCATCGGACATTGTCCGACCAAATTTTGAATATGTCCGGCCAATTTCACATTATGATCGGACATGATGTCCGAACATTTTACCAACACCAAGTTATTGCCCATCCATAAGATTTGGTTAGATACATTGCTAAAAGGCTCAAAATTGCGACCAGTACGGTCGCCACTACGGCTAAAATTTTTATCTTTGGTGGCCAAAAATTCTGGTCGACAGCTGAAAACACGTCTGCATTCAAAGGCTACCATAATGGCGACTACATTTCTCTGTGTTGACGATCAATAACGGTTATTTTCTCAGACATTGTGTCCTTCCAGAACTACATAGCGAAAGACCTTTGCTTCTATAGCATTCAGCATAAGAAAAGAGAGCAATCTATCCTTTTGCTTTGCTGTAAAGGATTCCCTCACATCGGAAAACTTGCAAATGGCTGCTTGTGTTTGAAATCATCCTATAGTGCATTGCAAATCCTTGAGCATTGAGTATGTCGTGTATGCCTACCGATTGTGTCTCTTGAAGTGCATGAATCCTTCAGAGACATTACATTAGCTACGTACACAAAATTGGCGGCCAAAAAAGTCTTGAAAATTTTTTCTTTACAGATTTTATGCATTGAGTTCTTTTCTGAGTAAAATTCCTACTTGATTGTTATCACTTAGTTGCCAAATGGCGACTCAAGATTTTTTTTAATTTTAGGCCCTTGACTCTGACAGTCTCAGCCATATCCAGGAGCTCATTATGGGCTTCTGACATATCATAAAGCAGAAGTGTTCATCTTTTCTGTACTTGCCAAATAAAATACTCTTCAGAAATCTCCCTATTATGCACTATGTGCATTGCGATATGCTGTTAGCACTTCATGTTTGTACCCTTGAGTCAACTTTGGTCAGGAGCACATCACTAGGAGCCTCTAACTCCCATACTAAGCCTACGTCATGGTATTTTTACAGAACGGTCTATTTTTAGGCTTCTTTTCCCACTAAAAAGGTCAGTTCCGGTCTACATGAGCTCGAATCAGTAAGGAGAAAAATGGCAGCCTCAGGTGGACATGTCGACCTAATCTTCTGGTGAAATTATAAAGTCCATGCTTGTGATTGATCACTGAGGTTCCTGGGGGGGGGGGGGGGGGCTGAATTCGCGGTAAATTCAAACTAAAAATAGATTGGTCTGTGAAAACACCAGGACAGGAATAATTGGGGTAGTTGTACACTCCTAGTGATGGGCTCCTGCTTTAAAGGGACACAGTCAGCTGGTGTAGACGCACATTAGATACCATTTCATAGCTAATTTGCATATCACAGGAACACGATCCATACTGTTTTTAACCAAATATGATAAAAATAATATCACAGGATTGAGCAAAAGCACACTCAAAAACAGGTTTTCCAGTGAATGACTGAAAATCAAGAAAAACACTGCAAAGATTGAAACGCATTTCTAGATGTACTTTGATTTCAGGTTGAGGTGAACTTTTTTCAAAGTGAGGAAGCTATTGTCCAAGTCAGCGTGGTCCTAAAGCTGACTGTGTCCCTTTAATGGTAAAATTCAATAGGAAACCAGGTTTGCTTGAAGAACATATAATCAGAAGATAACCAGGAGAGATCTGTGCAGTCATCTTGTAGATTAAGTCATATAATCATCATAAATGATAAATAAATCAAATTTAAATGCAGTTTTGAACGAGTTGTATTAAAAATCTTTACAGTATGCCAGTAAATTTTATTATGCTAATTAATTACGCTAATCAATTATGCAAATTAGTGTCCGGTCAAATTGATAAGATGTCCGACCAAAATGAAGATTTGAAAGGACACATGTCCTGTTAAAGAAGACAAATTATTTCCAGCACTGAGTAAGAGTCATGTAAGGCAGTCAAGCGCAATTGATAAAGATCTGTCAAATGTTCATCACAAAGATGTTAACAATCAGCTATTTAACCGCAGGCGTCCCAAACTCATAATTCGAGGAATCAATACAATATTAATTAATGATTTAAGCCCGCAAATTCTCAATGGCCTAAAGTGTAACTCAACAGCGCACACTTTAGGCGGTCATATCCCACTAGATAAGTGTAGAAAAATCATTACTATTTGATCAATTCTACAAATCTTGAGTTTGAGATGCCTGTGATTTAACCAATCATATCATGATACATAGAAACCCCTTCTCCTAATTCTCAAAATCTTGATTTGAACCCTGCTATTTGGAACTCTCAGGGGAAACAAAAACTAGTTCGAAAATTACAGCGGGAGTGTGAAATGGCCGATAGTAAATGACTGACAGGCAAATCCAAGGGAAATGGTTTTGAGTTTGAAACAACGGGAAATTCAAAATCACTGAGTTCGAATTAACAGGGTCCAGCTGTACATGTATATATAAAATCCTTTACGTGGCTTCACACCATTTTTGGTTTCCATCTCCAAGCACCCATTATACAAGTTGAACATTGACCATATATCATCGGAAAATTGTAAGACAATCCCTCTGCCGAGTTTGAAATAATTCGAAAGAAAGTTCGCCTCCGTGATTTATTATTTGAGACTACTGACATTTTGCTCTATTGATTCAAGATAACACATTTTTTGAAATTATGTCGATCCCGGCTGTAACTGCTTAAATTTTTCATCTAGGAGTGCAAATTTGGTTCATAAGCGGGAGTTGACGTGGATCGAAGTTCATGTGACCCTCAGTATGGGCACGAGACTTACATCTAAGGCGCTAGTTATAACAGTCGCGTCAACTTTAGTTCCTGAAATCCAGATCTTGTCGTACCTTGAGCTGTGTGTAGTGCTGGCTTCATTGTGATTTATACGCAATAGCCCAGAAATTTTTCCTTAGTGTGAAATGGTCATTGTTTCATTTTCTTTACATCGTGTTTTCTTAGGTCTATATTCGCGTGATTATGTTGATGTTGCTTACCAAATAAAGAAGGCCATAGATCTTCAAGGATTCCACCATACAAGAGCGAAACACTCCAGCGGCCGCTGAGGGACACGAGGAAGTCCATGTATGCGCTAACTCGTGACACGAAAGCGTCGTATGAAAGGGATGCAGTATTTTAGATAGAACAACCATGACAAGAACCGAGTGATCAGTAGTTCTTACGTAATTGTAGAGTAAAGATGTTGATCATAAACGACCGCCATTTTCTCTCAGAAGTGATCGCTAAAGACCTGGGAATTGGTTCAAAGGTCACACCACCCCTCCCCTATAGAGATAAACTTGTCTACTTCCTCCACGCAAAAGGTAAAATAGGTTATAACTCTTATGCCTCTTGTTGCATGGCTTTTCTTACAATAAAAGACGACACAACACTGTCCTGTGAGCAGAAGAAAAATAAGGAAGCTGAAATTTGGTGCGGCACTAATAAGATGATCATGTTAGGGGGAGAGGCTCGTACGTTACGCTCTTTGCTGTCCTCGTTCCCAGTGCTACTCGTTTCTATGAGCTGAGGACTCACCACTAAATTTTCCCCGATACTTTGGTTGGAACTGATCACGTGACGCGATAGCGTTCATCCGCGGAGAGACACTATCAGCCCATAGTGCCCGTCCGCGGAAAATACCCGCATGGACAGTACTCGTCCGTAAAAATATTTCTGTAAACAAGTGGGCTTATAGAAAGTAAGAAACCAGTTTCTGGTTTCTCATTTATGTATTTTCGGACCGTAGGTCTTTTCAGATCCGATACGCTGCGTTTTTTAAGCATGGTACTGGCCATGCGGTTGAATGTTTAACTGTTTAGGCTGGCCTTGTCCAGCCACATTTATTCTTTTGCTTTCGAGACACCAATCTTGACACTTTGTCTCCTTGCACCCCGAAACACGTAATGTGGCAACGCGTGTTTCGGGGCGCAAGTGAGTTCAAAGTACGCGACTTGATATAGTCATGGATAGTAGAAGACTGGATTGTCTCTTTACTATCCATGGAAAAAGCCACCATTTTGTTTATGTTTTGTACGTGCACGCGCTCGTGAGCGCGCGCTAATGACGCGAAAATCGTGCGCAACAGGGATGTGTAATGCAATTCTGAGGAATGACCTTAACGTTACAATGGTAGTCAGTTTTGCCGGACGCCAAAATGTCAAAATGGTCCCATTTGATGTCGAGACCAGTTATTTTAACGTGATCAGCAATAGCAGAAGAGTGATCACGTTTCGAAAGGGCCTTGCAATGTTCCATTTTCCGGTCCTGGTCTTCGTTTCGTTTTCTCAACGTAAAAATCTGTTTTAACTTGATGAATTATATTATTGGTGCATGGGGTAAGTCTCAGCAGTTACCATATGCTAATGAGGCAAAGTAACTCTCATAAGCAACCACCTCCCGTAAGCGGCCGCCTAGGCTTCACATTTTGAGTGGTCGCTTATGGGTTACTAGTAGTTAAATTCTACTAACAGTCTATTATTAAAAAACTAGATCATTAGATAATGCGATTCGAGAGTTTTCATTGGCTTAGCCATCATGGTTGTGAGCCATTATACCGCACGCTCTACGAATATGGTAAGCGTACGCGTGACTTTTTTGGGTGTTTTTATTTCATTTTGGTTTTCTATATTTGGGGGGCGTTTTTAATAAAACAATTATTCCACTCGCGCTTATTCGATATGAGAGGATTATATCCAACTCGGCGCTACGCGTCTTGTTGGCTATCTACCATCTCATATCCAACGCGCGCTCGTGTAATAATTGTTAATTGTAGCCATTCAGCTGACTGTGATCTATTGAAAATCCGCGAATCTGATTGGCTAACGAGCCGAGAGATATGGTGCTTACCATTCCAGGGGGGTACCCCCAGAAAAAATGGGTGGCGGCGTGTCGCCCGCTTCCCAAAACCGTCACCCTATTTATGATCAAAATCTACGATTTCCCCTACCCTATATGCAAAAATCATACCCTATTTATGACCAAAATGGCCAAACTCGATACCCTATTTATGACTAAAACGGCCAAAAAACCATACCCTTTGGGGCCACACATACCTATATAGCCTATACAAGGGATAGACCCCCCGGGTTACCGTATGTTTACGCTATTAACGAAGCCCAGGAGTACAGTAAAAGAGTTACGTCAGGAGCTCATCTCCTGTTTATTTTTCATGCAAGGACTTTGAGAGGGGAAGGTAGGGAAGGAGAACGCGTGAAAGCCGCTACCCTTGGCCATCCGGGAGTAGATCGCAAGATCAGTCCCCTGGTCACCGTGGCTCGATCGGAATGCACTTTCATAGGCACTTTTTGTCATGAACCTCTGGGGGTAATTTGCCAGTCTCGATCGGAATGCACGTGGATAATATTCAGATCAGAAGGATCGATACCGGACTAAAGGCAAAATCTTTTAAAATGACACTCAAAATTGCTCAGCTGGTGATCGTGTTAAGTTTGTCTTTTCAGTAATCTTGTTGACTTTTCATTATCATGTCTTTATAGAAAAGTAAACCCCTAAGCCAAAAGGCTGCCGACTGTGCGGGTTTTAAGTTATCCAAACATCGGTTTCCTAACCGCCCTTGTTCCCTTATAATCCGCAGATCTTTAAGACTTCCATCTGCTATGACTACCATGTGATTTTCCAACTGTTCAGAAATACAAAATTGTGTTTCCAGGCACAACGTTTACGAACATAGTTTGTAGACGTTCAGATCAAGATTGAGGCGGCTGAAGAATCGAGATGTCGCCATTGTAATGTCGGCAATTTTGTTAGAAGATCTATTTTCTCTATATATACTCTATAACGCAGCAAGAACTGTGACCCTGCGGCAATGTATCCTTGAATAAATACTGCTGCGAATAACCAGAGACAAATTTTAAACTGCCGATTAGAACGGAAAAGCGGTGCTTTTCTAGAGATGGAATCTCTTTGCGCTAAACAGTGCCGAAAAAAACTGCAGGGATCTAAGGAAATTATTTGAAAATCGAGCCCGCTGAATCCCGAACAATTTGAAACACAACAAAGCGGACACAAAAGCCTCAAAATCAACAAACCGCAACTTCTAAGCTAAACGGATTTTTTTTTCTTTTAGTCATGAAAGGGCTTCCAACTGTTCACGCGATAATGGAATAATAATTGTGGCAAACTCTTTAGTCAGTTTAGTTGATCATCATCCACGTCCTGATGACTGGAAACAGATCATTAAAAAAATGTTTCGTTTCGGCTTCAGAGTTATTATGTATAGTTTCATATATTTTACCTTTTATTATAATTATAATTTGGATTCTAGACACCTATTAAATTTAGTTCCAAAACAGTAAAATGCTAGTGCACGTATAACTGGCGGTGCGAAACGAAAAAGAGTTTTTCTGGCTGTCTGGATGGAAAGGTGCATTAGCCAAATTTCCCTCACACACATACTCAACTTATTTACTCTCGCTCTTATACGAACTTGAAGTTCTTGAACAGGACTGCAAATACCGGTTTGATTATTCTGAAATCATCCAAAAAATAAAAGTTAGCAGTCCGAAGAGACAATGAAATAAAGCTTGTTCAACTATCCAAATTATTTGTATTTTTTGCGCTACATCACTCTCAATTTTTTTTTTGAGCTTGGCTAAATTATGCAAATATTCTTCACAAGCTTTTAGCTTACAGAACAAAAAGGTCGAAGTCGACTCTTTAAAAACACAGATTAAGTTTCGGAGTATTAAACAATTTAGGCGGCTTTGTGTTATCTCCTCTCATTCACATAGTGACTACAATCCCTCTAAATTAGTCGCGAGGAGTACAGAGACCTTACATAGAGGCCTATTCGATGAAACTGTTCTGTTTTGCAGCGAACAAAGGTTAAAGAAGAGCTTTCATGTGTTAAAAACAAAGGCTATGTAAACAGAAATGGAGTTTGCAAATTGAAAGCAAGCACGGTGCATTTTACTAGGTTTGCTTTGCTTATTTGATTAACCAATGAGATTGCGGAACAAAATTAAAACTAATTGACAGATGGTTTTGATAGGCGTGGTTTTTAATCATCCAAACGCTCTGTGATTGGCTGGAGTACCTACAGCTCGAGAGTAGCACAATGAACAACACGGCATCCAATTCACATGCAGATGAACTTTTGCTTACATTTAGCATTTGTGAATTCCGCTCAGGTGAGCGAGCTTTTGTACCAACCTCGAAAACCAATTTAGAGCTAAAATCCCTAAGCGCGAACGAGCGTTTGAATGACTGGGAATCTTAGGGATATTTCGAAATAATACTGTGTAGACAGAAATAGGTTGGAGTGTCGATCTCGGCTGGCGTGAAATTTACATGGCTCCGCTGAAGAATTCGTTGGTTTTTGTTGCGATCTTGGCGAGCTCCGTCGCTATTGTACACGGCCAAGGTTTCAGGAAAAAGGGATGGCAGTGCGAAACGATCACTGTGCCACTTTGCAGCGACTTGGGTTATAATGCAACTCGAATGCCTAATATGCTCGGGCATGATACTCAGAAAGAAGCAGAACAAGAACTGAGACAGTACCTTCCGTTGATAAAGTACAACTGCGCCAGCCAGTTACAGTTTTTCTTATGTTCTGCGTATTTTCCGATGTGCACCAAAATGGTGGAAATTTTGATTACATCCTGCCGGCCTTTGTGCGAGTACGTTCGCAAACAGTGCTTACACGTGCTTACAGAGTTTGGCATACCCTGGCCAGCGAAGCTCAACTGCACCAAGTTCAAAGACAAGAACATCGGTCAAGAAAATATGTGTATGCCAGGGCCGAACTTCACCGACGATTCAAGCTCCAGACCGCTAGTTGGAAGCACCAGCATACAGCCAAACGACACTGTTACAACAACGCCAGCGGGAAAAATATATACTGGCTCGGAGGAGTGCAGGAAATTCAAAAATAGCGTGAATTATTATTATGTTGAGAGCACCAGATCGTGCGCCGTACTTTGTAATCAAGAAGGTATTTTTACGACCTCGGACAAAAATATAATGGACAAATGGATGGCCGCTTGGTCTATCCTGTGTCTTGTGTCGACGCTAGTCGTTCTGTGCACCTTCTTCGTGGACACGGCGAGATTCAAGTATCCTGAGCGATCGATTATTTGGCTCGCTCTTTGTTATTGCCTTTACTCGATCTCCTTCATCGTTCGCCTCGCAGCTGGCCGCGAGACGATCTCTTGCGATCACGAGTACAACACGCCTAAGTTTCTCATTCAAGACGGTCGTCGAAACACCGGATGCGCCATTGTGTTTCTAGTTCAGTATTTTTTCAGCATGGCTGCTACAATTTGGTGGGTCATTTTGGCGTTAACTTGGTTCCTCGCTGCGGGCATGAAATGGGGTTACGAGGCCATTGGTTCCTATTCGAATCTCTTCCATGTTATTGCATGGACATTGCCTTGTATCAAAACAATATTTATCTTCATAACTGGTAAAATAGACGGAGACGAGTTGACCGGACTCTGTTTTGTTGGGAATCAGGACTTGATCGCTTTGGCCGCATTCGTTCTGGGTCCTCAGTTCACTTATCTCATTATTGGCACACTGTTTCTGATCGCTGGATTTGTCGGGCTGTTTCGCATCCGCGCGACCATTCAGCGCGATGGCAACACAAAAAGCGAGACTAACAAACTAGAAAGACTGATCGTTCGCCTTGGCATATTTTCGGTGTTTTCTACCGTGCCTGCAACTGCGGTCATCGCCTGTTACTTTTACGAATATGCAAACAAAGAATATTGGTTCTACGGCAAACGAGAAAGCAGGATCGCTGTACCAAATCTAATCATCTTTCAGCTGAAAATATTCATGTCGCTGTTCGTCGGGACAATTTCGGGGATGTGGATTTGGTCTCCGAAAACACTGCAATCGTGGAAAAAGGTTTACTATTTGGCAACTGGGAAAAGGCCTCCCCGACCACAAACGCAAAGGCATGGCGGACATAATTCGAACGAAACAACAGTATGAAGTTTTGACGGTATAAACACTGACATGAAACATGGGTCGTTGCGGCATGGTGCTGCTGCTCATAGCAAAACGATTCACTTCTCGTCGGCGTCGAGTTTGATTTTCGTTCGCTAACATCGCGATATCAAAATCGCTCCTTGAAGAGTTAGACAGTCCTTGGTCCGAAAACATACTCAGCTAGTACTTAGCAATTAGCACCTAATTTGTGATCGAATATAGTAAAGCGAAAGTCCATTTTGTAGACGAACTAAAAACAACACTTGTATCATCGATGTTGTTCGAGGGTAGCGTAAGTAAGTTGTGTTACATAGTCGTGTTTCACGTCCAGTTTAGTAGCTTATGGAAATAATGTCAGTGACTTTTTCTCGAGTTGTTTTTTATATCACAAACCTCTAATATCGTTTGTAAAAATGTAGCGAAGGTTGTCTTGTTACTGTTTGTCCTCGCAGGCTGTGGTCAGGAAACACCAACAGAAGTTATATTTTGTTGAGATATTGTCTTTTTGCAGCTTGATTCATATGTAAAATGCTACAATTCAAAAATTAAGTTGTATAAAATAGAAAGATGATTTTCAAGAAACAACGTATTTTTCTTGTGTTGATCTGTGCTGTCGTATATATGCACCCAGTGAAAGGTACCTGGATGTTCGTTTCACGAGGGTCATGGCAAATGTGAGCTTAGTCGTGCGTTACTCATTTGTCGTGAATGTGTAGTAATAATTTCTAAATTTTCCCGTAAAATACGAGTTGACATTACACTGTTACAAACGACTATGTACAAAAGTTATCTGTTTTGTGCTAATTATGCACTGTTTGTTTTGAGTACTCTTGTAGAGCGTGCGACACATTCTGATGTAGCTTGATGTATCTCGGCTATTTTTGGTCGACGCTTTCAATGTGTTGCACATGACGATTCAATAATGTGACCTTGCAATCAAGCTACCCGAGGCAAATTACAGCTTGGAAAATTTAGAAAACGCAGTGCTCTTAGTTTAGATTCGCTTGTAACCGCTTTGCCAGGTACATGTTGACTTCTGCAGCTGTTGAGAGGCATGTTTCTGTTATGAGCTTTCTGTTTACTCTATCATCTCGGTACCCCTTTCATCTTTCAGATGCAATTATTATTTTTTTATCTTTTTCCTTCGGCGGTTCGGCCCACAGAGGGTTAATGAAAGGACATTTGATATTCAGAAATGTAGGCTTGCCTGGGTACAACCAAAAAAGCGATTCACTAATTGAATCTCCAGACTTGCAGACTAAATATGTTCAGTCTTTATGGGCTTACTGCTTGTACCTTTTATATTTTTCCATGATTGCGACGAGTTAAATAGCTATTACTGTTTGAAAAAGTAGATAAAACCTTGAAGAGGCAGACAACAGAAGGCATCGAAATTTTGGTCGTACGTTTTCGGTCCACCTTTCTTTCTTCAGTGTCTCTCATTAACTCAGGCCGCATTCTTCTTATCTCATCTGTGCTACAGTGGAATGAAGTTTCCTTTGATAAAAAAAAAAAAAATTGATTAAGTGTGTATGGCGTCAATGTCTTAACGCTATTTATAAATTCGCAAGTGTTCTTTCATATAAACATGACGAAAGAAGTTTCACAATATGCTGAATAATATGAGGACAGATCAGAGGCGACGAGGAAACTCTCTAGTCCCCTCTCTAGTCCCCTCTCTACAAACAACGGGAAACTTTAATTTGTAGAAGATGTAAATGTTTCCCTTTTTTCGCGCAGATGTAACATTTCATCATGACGGAGGCAAATTTTGTTTCCAAGACTACAAAGAATGTTTCTGAATTTTTTCTTAACACTTTGCTTCCGCAAAAATAAAAATTGCTCAGCTGAGCACACAAACGGAAATTACAATATAAAAGAAGAAATAGAGAGGGAAAAGATATAGTTAGACTAATTATATGTAGACCCGTTTACCCTTGTTAGCACTTACTTCGTTTTCCTTCGCTTTTTACAAACCAAAGGAACAGAGGAAGAGCTAAAGCTCTTAGTCTATCAGACATTAGCAGAAGCCAGAATCAATGGCGAACTTAATTCGTCAAGACTGAACAGCCTTGAAAACCTCGAAAACAAAAGATGCTTCCCGGTTATAAACTTTTGCATCTCAACATGAAGTAGAGGAAGAACAAATACAAATACGGAACAGAAGGTGAGTTGTGCGGGCTGCGGTGTGTTTCTTCTCTGAGTGCAAATTACAACAGCCAGTAATGTTTTCTGGCCTCAATATTGGTAGTCTAGGCTGTGCCGAGACTGAGTTATGTCGTCCATTTGTCGCGCTCTTTTAAAAGATGAAGCTTATCCACTTGTCTCTACTTGAGTACGATAAAAATGGACGTGAAGTTATGTAACAGCCTGCTATCGCAACTATCTTTCCTCACGGGCGTCTCGTCGGCACCGCCACTACTTAATGAAAGTGGTTTCATTCGCAGGCTTGAGTCGGTGTAACCGATCTGATGCCCGCCCATCGCGGTCACACTTTGTGCTCCCTTCCTGACTCTTCCGCGTCCCCGATTCTCCGTGAAACTGCACTGTGTGAGACACGTGTGACGGGATGGGACGGGACGAATCTTCAGCACATGTGCACCTTCCTCTTGTGCCGATGGCGCAGCTTTCAGGGCTCCTTTTCAACGCTGCAGTGCGTTTTACAATACCGTCAAAACTCAGCAAGAAAAAGAATTATGAGCTCTTCTTACGAGGCTCTTGAACTAATTTCCACTTTTAACAAAAAAGATTATGAGCTCCTCTTGAGAGGCTCTCGAGCTAATTTCCGCTTGCATTTTTGTTTTCGGTGACCTTTGGTAAAATTTATAAAAAGACCCAGGAACTTACTAGACTTTCGAAAAGTTCTTTCCAATCTGAAATCTTCGTCGCTCGAAGATTGATCTCTCGCTTCACTCGAGGGAGATGAATAAGTAATTAAGCAAAGGTCGACTTGCAGCAAGTCTTGGAACGAGCTTGAAATCATATGCATTTTTTTGAGAGTTCGGCTTCAAGGCGGGGTATGTGTGTATGTCTGTGTGTGTGTGGAGGGGGGGGGGGGGCGGAGGAGGATAGGCTCCAGTGAGGAAACGGGGGTTAAATTTAAAGACACGGGGAAGATGGAGGAAGGCTTATTCCCGACTGCTGACTTCTGGTGGTTTCCGTCCTTTTTGATGTTGGCCGGAGAAACCAAGAGAAGAAGATCCATACCCTGAACCTTTATGACTTTTTTGGTATATCTAAGATTTCATCATTGCTTACTGGTAATATAAAGGATCAACTGTACTTTCAGCTTTCTGTTAGAATGGAATTTGTGGTATGGCTGAAAAAGGAAATGGAGACATTTTGTCTGCACAGGTAGCCACGTGACAGGGTAAGTTCAGCATCAGGTGTAACAAAAAATTAGTCTATTCATCTTTCTTTTTCAGTCCCTACAGAAGTTTTGTTCTGTTAATTATTTCCCCCAGATAATTTCATTTAGATGTTCAACTGTTTGTTCGTTTTTACCTCGTTCCAGGGTAGCAAATTACATATTTGCGATTGCTCAAAATGCGAATCTAAAGTCAAATAACCGCGGGTACGCCTCTAAAATTGGCGGGAAAAATTGACCAATTGGATCAACTTAAATTGGCGCGCCTTTACGATGCTTTGCAGAGGGGCTGACTACACGTGACAAGTCGCAGAGCAAGGCTTCTATCATTCGTGTTGTGCGGGCTAAATTTGTCCTAAATTCTTCTTTTTTTGCCTGAGTAAGACCATGAAGCGAAAGAATCGTGCTGCTAGTGCTTCTACGACTTCTCCTGAAGGGAAGAAGAAGAAAGTAGCGAGTGCAAATGACCCGGAATCCTCGACATCTGCGACCAAGGCGATAGACTACACTTCATCGTCAAGGGTTGTCGAGTCTCTTCTTGCTGTGACTGACTTGGAGAACTTTTTCGAAGAGACCTGGGAGAAGAAACCGCATTTCGTTAAGCGGGAGAACGCCGACTTTTATGGCGCACTGTTTTCGAAGAAAGATGTGGAAAGCCTGTTGAAGAAAGAAGAAATTCAATTCACTGAAGACGTCAGTTTGAGTCGGTATGTCGAAGGAAAGACAGAGCCGCTGAACGAGGAGGGACGCGTCAATTTGAAACACATCAAGGCGGCTGGAGTCGCCGTACAGTTTCACCAACCAGATAGATTCAAGGTTTGTACTTTTGTAATGAACACACGTGTCAATAGTGAAATTATGTACTTCATTTCCCCTGATTGCGGCGTTCATGAACGAAATTTGAATCCTGAAATAACGAAATGACATTGTCAGCAAAGCCGTTCGTTGTCGTTAAAACGATAAAGCCCTGCCGAGAATCAAGCGAATGATTGAAGCTGTAAATGTTCGCATGTGGCCGAGGAAACGAGACCGTCATGTCAGTTAGATATGGTCTACCTGTTGGACTGGATATGAATATTTGTCTGTAATGGTGGTGTAGTGGTTGTGATGTTTGTCAAAGTCAGTGATGTTCCTTTTTGTTTATAGTGTTTAAATTGAGATGTATTAGGGCATAATTTAGGGCGAAGAAAGCCTAATTATACACACTTTTTGTCTTTATTCCATGATTGGATTCCACTTTATGACTTTATTCCATCTTTATTACACAATGTAAAGTTTACATGATATTCCTGGATGTTATGGGAAATAAGGCAAAAATGGTGTTAACCGTTTTCTATTCATGCAGAGTACATTTTAATCGAGTTTCGTTATAGAGAGGTTGAGTGAAAATGGAACAGTGCATTTCTTAATTACTGTATAAATCGGAACATATCTAAGGTGAAACAAAACAAAGCAGCAGGGGAAGTCCAGTTACAGTGAACTTTGCAGGTTTCAAAGAGAACAATGATTGGCTACTGGTTAAGGGTGTGTTCCTTTGGGGTGATCTGGATCAGGATCAGTGATCCAAGAGTACTTGGATTGTGTTGCATCAAAGGAACCGATGAATCCACTCTGGTCATGGATTCATCGGTTCCTTTGATGAACTGTGATCTGAGTGATTTTGGATCACTGATCCTGATCCAGGTTACCCCAAAGGAATGCACGGTAACAGTTCAAGCCAGTTTCTTTTTTGAGAAATAGTTTCAATGTCTTGGACTACAGTACTGTTTGTTTTGAACAATGTCACTCATTTCCAACCTGGTTCAAGTTATCAAGGGTAAAATTATATAGAAAATGACCTGTGAGGTTTTGAGTGATCAGGAGTTGACTGTAATATGAAACTACAGAAGAAATTTCTTTTGACTTTTATGGGATTGATTTTATCACTCACTGCTTTGTAAGTCACACGTCACCAAGATGCTTGTGTTTCCAAGTATGCTAGCATTTTAAAATACCAATTAACTAAACCCCTGCTAATGTTCTTCAGTTGAATGGTAAAACATTGGTAGGAAACCATGATTTCAAATCCCTATGAAGGTTGCCATGCATATTTTGTACAATCTTCGGACTTTTTATGGTCAGTTATATAAAGTGGTCTTCCCAGTTTAGGTCCCAGGGGGAGACTCCCATATAAAAAGGATCAGGTGCTCGTAGGAAATTTTAAGTTTTCAGATGTAGTCACCACCAAAAGTATTTTAAGTGAAAATTGTGAAAAGTTAGTCGCCAGTGAAAACAATTTGGTTGCATATTTTGGCGACACCAGCAGCTGCAACGTCTAGCTTTAAAGTTTCTGCTGTGGACCTTTTGAAGATGGACAACCTAAGAGTTTCCAAAACCGACTTTTTAAACCCTAAAAGGTACGGCAAGCACACCTGTTATATGGGAGTCTCCCCCCCTGGGGATTTGGGTTCAGGTTGTCTTATTTCACTGTGCATTGTTCTCATAGGATGAAGTCTGGAGGTTAATAGAGTCACTGGAAACTTACTTTAGGTGTCTTGTTGCTGCTGATGCATTTATCTTCCAACCTGGTTCCCAAGGTCTAGCCCCACAGTTTGATGAAATGGAGGTTAGTTCATGGATATTTTAAGCTCAGAACTGTTCATTTTCCTGTCACGGAAACTGTTACCAGTTGAATGGGAATTTTTTTCTTGTCTCGATGTTGCTAAGCAATTGCTCACACCCTGATGATATGGTATAGTTTTCATTTCAGAGCACTCCTGGGTGTCCGGGGACTGGGATACTCCCAAAAAAATTGGATTGGGGTGTGTGGCCCGCTTCCCAAAACCCTTACCCTTTTTATGACCAAAATCTGTGATATTCCCTACCCTATTTATGACCTGACCAAAAATTCAAAAGCCTATTTATGACCTGAACCTTAAATCCAAAACCTGTTTCAGACCTGCATTATAATTAGTTCCCTAGTTCAGACCAATGTTAAATTACTGTAAACATAATTTGTGAAGGGCTTTTGCTGATTTTCTTTTCGTTGATGATGAAAAAGTGGCTTCTTCTTAAAAAACGTACCCATATCAAGGCTAGAGTGCAAAAACCATGTCCTATTTATGACCAAAGTGGCAAAATCAGCTAAAATCGATACCCTATTTATGACCAAAGCAGCTGAAAAACCGTACCCTTTGGGGCCACACATACCTATATAGCCCATATAAGGGAGTATCCCCCCTCCCCGGGCCTGAATATTTACTGGTCAAATAATCAAAAGCTGCCAAAACTTTTTAAGTGCTTCAATTAAGAAGATTTAACAAAAATATCACCTGTTCCCAAAAATAGATTGGTGAAAAAAAATGGCAAGTAGATAACCTTAAGGTTCATTGACAATGTGATTGATTGATTGAGATATCCACAAAATATGTCTTAACCACTTTGATTTAAAAGAAGAAAATTATACAGTAATATTAAGTTTAATGCTCTTTGTGTTTCCTGTTTCAGACATTTATCCTTCAGCTAGAGGGAAAAACAAAATGGAAACTTTTCAAGCCCTTGCAAGAACTTCCACAAGAAGCCAGTCCTGACTTGGAATTAAGTGACTTGGGAGAACCCACTGATGAATTTGACATGGAGGTACATGTGCATACTTCTTGCTCTGTGTGACTGTGATTTTTATAGTGAATTCAGTCATCATCATCATTATCGTCATCATTGTTGTCATCGTCCTTGTCATCATCAAACTTTATAACATGTCATTTTGGATCATGTGTATTAAAGGCATTTGCAGTTGATTTTTGATCGATACCCTTGATCAACATCTCAGTCATCACTCAATATTATTGACCTCTCGATTGATACTCTGTAGACACTTAAGATCAGCGCTTTGTCCTCATCATCATCATCATCATCATCAAACTTTATTAGCATGTCATTTTGGATCATGTGTACTAAAGGTATTTGCGGTTAATTGATTGTCGATCGATACCCATGATCAACATCTCAATCCTCACTCAATATTATTGGCCTCTCGCTTGATACTCGGTAGACACTAGATCAGCGCTTGATCAACATCTCAATCAACACTAATATACACTCAATCAACAGTTGGTCGATAGTTGGCTGAGTGTTGATCGACTTGTACGTATCGATCAACACTCAAATTGGCGTGACTCAGCTCTTGACTGACTGTTCAATGAGATGCTAATCAATTGTTGACTGAGTATCGATCAGGATGTCGACTGAGATGTTGATCAACGGTCTATCAAAGGAATCGATCCACATTTGACTGCAGATGCCTTTAGTACACATGATCCGTCACTTTTAGCTACTGGTAGCCAGGTGGAAACACTCCTCTTGACTTAAATTGGAGACACACCAGTATAATATAATAATAATCCAAACTGTACTGAGAGTCACTTAATGTTTAAAAACTGGTTGCATATATATATATATTTTTTGTTTTAACAGCCTGGTGATTTCCTGTACTTTCCAAGAGGAACTGTTTATTTTCCTGCTCCCATTGAAGACAAAGACCATGCAGTGCACCTGGCAATAACTACATTCCAAGAAAAGTAAGCATGACTAGGCACAGTAAGTCCCAATAAACTTAGCATGTACTTAGTATGCTAGTTAGTAACATTTATGCAAGTATGTAAGTTAGTTTCTGTGAACAAAACAAAATTGTCACTAAAGAAGACTTGGTAATTTCCTGTGCCTTCACATCATCAAAATAAATTAAGAATTTTTTGCGAAGGATGACTGTAAGAAAAAAACATGCTTGTGTGAAATAAGTTAAATATTTTTTATTATTTTAGTTCTTGGGGCAACATGCTGACAAGTGCATTGTCTAACGCAGTAGAAAAAGCCATGGAAAGTGATGTGGAATACAGAAGAGGACTCCCTGTTAACCTTGCTTCTTTTATGGGCAGTGGAGTGGTATGCATTTTTATATAAATAAAATGATGAATCTGTTCTCCCTAAATATATCCATACCCCTTCAATGTAAGTTTTTAGATTTGAAACTTCCCCTCCACTGGAAATTCCAATTTCTGAGGGCTCTAAGAAAAAAAATTGAATTCCAGCTTGTCCCTTGGACAAGCAGCTCCCAAAATTTGCTTGCCCCGGCAAGTCTTAGTTTATTTGTTTAATTTAGTTGGGAGACAACTTGCCTGGGCCCTTGCCCGTTGTGCAAGTAAGACTGAAAAGTTTCTTATGCAGCAGGAAAATCTACTTGTCCGGGATGACCAGACAGTGCTTTTTTTGAAGCCCTGTTTATAGAATTCTAGGAGCATTTACCATGAAGAAATGAGGCTTCAGAAGACAGACCTTACGAGGAATTTTTTCAAACCATTAGAAAATATGAAATCATAACATAATGTTGCCAGTTGCTGAGAATATTTGTTGTGCATTGATTATCATGAGTGGTGCACAAAGTCCAATATGCTTTCTTTACCATTGTAGAATGGAAATGAAACAGAAGACCTATCTGAGCAGAATGGTGACCAAAAAACTGATAATGAAGCTACAGCTGTAGAAAAGGAAGCAGCCAATCCTAGGACAGCTTTTAATAATACCTTAGTGAACCTGTTGAAAGGACTGGTGCGACATCTTAATCCTGACAAAGCTGTCGATGACATGTTGCGTGACTTTTTTGGCGGCAGGCTTCCTCCTTATGGAAAAGGTGTCAAAAAAGGTGATTTTATAACATATGTTTGCTACATTCTAAAAGTAATGCCCTAAAAGAAACAAATTTTGAACTTGGCAGCTTTTTCTTCTTGCTACACTATACTTTGGGAAGGTTGAAACTGTTGGGGAGAGGGGGGATAACTTTCAGGTAGCTTAACATACATGCACTTTATTTAAACATGGTAGAAACATCAGTTATGTTACAAGATTGAGATAAAAAACTGATTTACATGTTTGCTATGTGGGAGTACGAGGAGGACATTAGACATTTTACAATATCTGTCTAATTTCTCGGGCGCTGATTGGCTCATCTTTATTATCAATAAGAGTACAGACGGATAAAATTTTAATTTATGCAAGCTTTCAAGATTGACTTTCAGCTATCAACATTTTAACCAATGAGATTTTATTGATTTTTTAAGTAGCCAATCAAAAAGCAAGAAAAGCTATTGACAATGTGCGCATCATTTTGAATAAAATTCACTTATCTTTGTTTACGGGAAGTTTACGGCGTCTTTTCCCCTCATTTATTCCCGGCATTTGACCATTGTGGGGTCTTGTTATTGTAAAAAACAAACTGACATCAGTTTTTTTGTGTCTTTTCTCTTATTGATGATAAATTGTTTCATAACATTGTCAAAGTTTACTGCAGAACCACTCGCCTGTGGCTCATGCTTTGACGATGTTATGATGTGATTTATCATCAATAAGAGGACAGATGCATGAAAAACTGACATCAATTTGTTAAATTGATCTCATCTTTAAAGTTAAATAAATGATCTAATGGCTCTGACGTTAGACGGAAAGCTATTCCACAAAATGTGTCCCACTGTAGCGGAAACCCTGTTTAAAAAGATCCTTATTCAGGGCTTGGGCAGAGCTAATTTGTTAGCAATATTTCCAAGTCCATAGTCCGTGCTGAAGGGTTTAAATAGGCCTTTCAGGTACTCTGGAGTCTGTCTCAGCTCTTTCTTAGTTTCATGTGTACCAAATGAAGACTGATCCCTCTTAATGACATAAAAAATGTTCTTGATATATACATGTAGAGACATCTAGACAAATATCACATTGGTTTGGTTCACTTGTATCTGTTGTCTCAACATTTGTGTTTCTGACAACAACTCAAATTATGTTTGAGGTTGCTACTTTCGAAGTCTTAGTGACTTTTGGGATTTGCCAATTACCAACCAAGAAATCTTATCACCTCTTTTAGAGGGTTGTTACTTCCTGAACTTAACGGTAACAGCTACTGTAGCTCCTTCCAAAATTCTACATGAAATTTATAATATCGTTGGTATTATTTTTAGTTTTGTAAGGTCCTGATTTCCAGTTGGGAACTGGAAATGATGAAGATTATTGTTGGCATTCAAATGCAAATTAAAATCCATGCGTTCATTTTGTATGTTTTAAAACCGCGGGATTACAAACGCAACTTCTCTCACTTATTCCTTTGCACGAATTATTGCTCATCTGATGTCTAAAGAAATTATCAGCTACAGACTTAAGCATCTATGATGATCGGCACAAAAGGTCAGTAATACAGTGGAATCCCGATTTTTGAAACCTCAAAGGGAAACGAATTGGTTCGAAAAATCGGGGCTAAAATTAGTGTTCGACTGAGGATAGGGAGCGACTTTTGGTTCGAGTTATCGGGAAGTTCGAAAAATTGAGGGTTAGAGAAATTGGGATTCCACTATTTTTGGGTTTGGGTGAATTTTAAATACATTTTGAGACTGAAGACTCTTTTGAAGTCTGTTTGCAGTGTTAGTAGAAATCAGGAATTATTAGTGAATCTCTTCCTTGAATGGAAGAGTTTTTCGAGGCCACATATAACCAGAAAACCCGGCAGGCGAAGTCTTGTTCTTACGTGACTTGTGCACTCCACGAGGAATGCAAACTCCTTTACTTCCAGTTGCCTTTTAGCTAACAATTAAAAATTGTTCTCATTTGTTAGGAGCCCCGCCGACAGGCAGGGCGACGAAAAATTAGTCTATAGACTCATTCAATTGTTCTCCTCCACGGAAATCTTTAGTAAAAGGCGAAAGATTTATGCGTGTTGAAGGAAAACCAGAGTTAAAAATTATGAGGAAGAGCGGCGACATGTTAAACGTGATGCTACAAGCCATATGGGACAATTGATGTAATTATGGGCGAGATAACGCATGCGCGTCTTGCATGCCCAAATTGTTTAAACCGTGCGAAATTCCATTTTGCTTTGTTTTATCACTTTTTTACGTGTCTGACTGTACCTTCTAACGATGAGAAAATCCAAATTAGGCAACCCACCAGGAAAAAAAAACATACGCAAAATGATAATGTTGGCGACTGCTTTAAAGTTTCAGCGCGCGATGGCTAAATGACCGGCAGCCGGTCAAGGTTTTCAAATCTCTTAATGACCGGCTGTCTGATATTTTTCTCAAATTTTAAGGAATCGAAGGAATCCATCCAATTCAAACTATCATATGTCGATTAAGAACTGCCAAGCGATCCAGAAGAGCTGTACTGTAGATCGCAAGAGTAACGCTTGGTTTACGCTCGGCTCAGAGAGCGAGACCATGGTTTGTGACACAGGATTTTTTTGGGTCGACTGCCGGTCACGCTTTTCAAATCACTAAATGACCGGCAGTCCTAGTTTAGGGAGTCGAGCGAACCGATCATATCCAAACAATTATATTTCGAATAAGAACTGCAAAGCGATCTTGCAGATTCTTGTTCTTAATCGACATATGATTGTTTGAATTGGATGGGTTCCTTCGATTCCTTAAATTTGAGAAAAACATCAGACTGCCGGTCCTTTAGCAATTTGAAAACCATGACCGGCAGTCGACCCAAAAAATACCCAAGTGTCACAAACCATGGTCTCGCTCTCTGAGCCGGGCGTAAACCACGCGTTAAACTTGCGATGTATACAGCTCTTCTGGATCGCTTGGCAGTTCTTAATCGACATATGATAGTTTGAATTGGATGGGTTCCTTCGATTCCTTAAAATTTGAGAAAAATATCAGGCTGTCGGTCATTTAGTGATTTGAAAACCTTGACCGGCTGCCGGTCATTTAGCCACAAGTTTCGCCGCGTCATTCTTCAACGATATTTAACTGTAGTCTCCTACCTCTGTCTCATGAAAGATACACTTTTACTGTACAAGTGCAGTCAAGAAACGTTTTGTGACGACTCAAATAACGCCTGCGAGCAATGCCTACTTTCGCTTGTTCCGCGCCCGGATTTGCGAAGGAAACGACTTAAAGAAATGTCTTGAGCATCTCGTGGCAGTGAAGTATTCCTCAAGTTTCGGTATTTTTATGGATCCCACAGTTGCTGTGGTTTTGAAATCATCTCCAGACACATGCTCGGAGAGCCAGGGCTTTTCGTCGGGGCTACACGACGTAAACCGAGCAGCACAATCGGCACGACAATGTTTACTTCGTGTTGCCTTAACAAACTGCTCTTCCAGGGTGTCCAAGGATGTTCAATCATTTCATCCGTGCAAAATTCCTGTATTCAAAATCCGCAGTGTGAATTCTATGTGCATGAAACCTGACGAAAATAAATAGTTGTGGCTAACATAAATTGTTATGTGACGAAAATAAATTGTTCTGGTTTGTTCATGTTCGAGTCGTCGTGTGTCTGACAATACAACTGAAGGCGCCACGAGCAGCAAGCGGGAACATTGCATGGGGGCGTAACAACTGTGGACGAAAATAAGGATTACTTTTCCTTTGAATTGTTTTCGGTGAAGGATGCCGTTGAAATAGAAAGACTATTTCGTGTTTCGGACGATAAAGCTGCTAAAATATCAGGCTCAGCTGTCAGGGCAACTGTGTAGCGGAAAGTTGCTTCGGTCGTTGTGCTCACAATTTTCGTAACTTTGACTTTGTCTTTATGTTCCGTTACTAAATTTAATAATAAGTATTTCCTCAGATTCTTATCTTAAATAACTATTCCCTTGCTCATTCAACTCATTGCAGAGAAATCGCTTATTTTGAATAATCAGTTTTACCCCAGTGGTTTCGCTTAGTCACTTCGTGTCACAACAAAGAAATTAACATAACCCATTGTGTTAGACAAAGGAAATCGCAATGCGGCTGCGTACTAAGTGATATTTGATTGGTTAAATTTGTTCTGTGAACGTAACAGGTGTTTAGGTGTTTTCAAGAATCGCCAACCACTATGATGCGAACTGAACAGCGATTCATGAACTTTTCGATCCTGTCATCATGCATACTTACCTGACGCGGGAGGTACTGTGATCACGCAGGCAGTCCTCTCAAGGCGAGGCCCTTTCATTGCACTTCGATCGGGTTGACCCTTGCGATTACCCCAAATGTGGGTAACTCGAGCGTATAATTTCTGGTAGTGGGGGCCTGCGTTCGCGCTCGCCCCCCTTATTGTAAAGCTCTTCTTTCAAAAATACGATCGCAATTTTCTCCCGCAGGGAAAAAGAGGAGCGCTCCCTCCGAGGAAAGTAAGATCAAACTTTTACATCCCGACCACGTACGAGTTTTGATCGGAGACTTGTCGGAAGGCCTCGCGGAGACGGATGGAAGCGATGAAGAGATGTCCGAAGCCGAAGAAGAAGCGGAGGAAGAGGACAGTGAGGAGGTTTGTGAATTTCGTTTGAAAAAAGCGAGAGTCACATTAACTATACGAACAACTTTGTACATTATACACATGTTCTGCTGTTGTTTATGCAAAATTTAAACATGACAAAAAGTAAATGACTACTTGCCACAATTTGGAGACATAAGATAATCGCTCAGCGCTCTCTTCTCTGTTTTTAGTCTATTTTCTGTGGTGAAAATTTGCACTTTTGTTTAGGAGGCATCGGAAGATAGCGAAAAGGAGAACGAGAAGGACTCGAAGAAGGGTGCAAAGAAACAGAAAACAAAGAAAACGGAGAAAGCGAAAGAAACAAAATCAAAAAGCAAGAGGGCCAAGTCAGAAGAAGAAGATGTAGCAAAAGAGGACGAGGATAAAGAAGACGAGGATGATGACGATGACGAGGGGAGTGGGGATGAAAATGAAGGATTTGAAAACGAGGGAGGTGGGGATGAGTTCATTTTGGTCCTACATTCTGTCAACAACAACAGAGCCTCGCATATGATGGGGGACAAGAACGTAAGTAATCAGGAGAGTCATGGGCTCTTGAAGTAACTTAGTGCTAGGGTGTCTAAGAAGTTCCCACGGGGTTTCCCATTTAGAAAATGACAGGAGTGATTATCGTTCCTATATTCTTTGAATAGTCAGTCTGGTAGGGTCTCGACATAGCCAATCCTCTGGCGCGATTTTATGGACGTGGATAGTTATAGCGGCCATACACGAATGTTCATCCTCCCGAGAAAACATCGTCACAATCCGCGTGCTAACATTGTCCACGGAAGAACTGAGTTTTAGTCTGAAAATAACAAGTCGTGCAAGGGGAGCCACGGGAAAAAAACAGAACAAGAACAAAAACAAAAAAAAAAAAGCAAGTGCTTTTTACTATCCAGGTCATGTGTTTGATTTAAAAAACAATTCTTGAACCACAATTTATTAAATACAAATGATGCAAGGGACTCACGGCAAACGAAAATGCTGCTGGTATACGCAGGATCTGTAAGAAAGATCTGATGACCCCCCCCCCTCCCCCAAAAAAATCATGCACAACATGAAGGTGAGAAAAAAAAATTGTGCCCTAGAAAATTGCCCAATCCCTCCCCTCTCCTAAAAAGAGAATACCAGTCCGTCTCTTTCTTTCTTTAATTTATATTTCCTCTCATTTCAGCCTTGTTCAATCCTGAAGTTCCCTTTTCGTTACAAAAACGCCCTGCGGCAGATCACAAGCGAGCACGACAAGTACATAGCAGTTAACAGCTTGCAACTTGGTGAAAAGGACCGCTTATCATTGGTCAAGTCATTATGGGATGAAGGCTTGCTTGACATGGAATAATTGGAAAGCTGATGTCGAAAAGTGCTCCATATTCAGTTAGACACGTTGAGTTTATTCTACTATTTAACGGAGAGGACAATAGAGAAAAAGAGATAGAAACGTTTTGTCCTATCAAAAGTAACCTGGTTTTTAGCTGATGTTGGTTAGCTCCTGGTCTGCCGTTTTAGTTGTGTTCTAGTTGCGTTGTATTTGAGATCAAAAGCGTTAAATGCGTGTTATGTTACTTGTGAGGGAGAGTTGAGTTATTGCAACAGCCTCAATCGTTCAGTCAAAAAGAGTAAACCGGACAAATTAGACGATCGCTGCCCAGATAAGAATGGAATACGAAGGTTCGAGAATGGTTTATGAATATGATACACATAACACAATATAATTTAATTGAATAAAACAATCGTGTTTAAGGAGTTTTCAGTTTTGTTTTTACTTGTTTGTAGGTTGTGTCTGAGTAACAACCAAATGTTCAAAAAGAGGAACAGTTTGGGAGACAAACTTCCTATGATACAACAACATGCATTTACGTTACAGATAGAATGCAAGTATCCCCCACCCCACATCCCCCAAAAAGGAGTTACACTTTACCTTAGAATTTCGTAAAATCTCGCTCAAGCAAGAACTAATGATACATTTCAATTCCAAATAGGAATACGAAGCATTCTTCGTAGTTCAAATTCTAATAATTTTTAAGAAATTGGCAATTTCACGTTGTTCAGCAGAGAACGGCTGAGAAGTGCGCAAGGTCAGTTTTACATAACGCACGCGAGTTTTGCCAGGCATTTTGACCAGGATCAGTAGTTCCTGTTTCGACTGATGACATGTTAATATTTACTTAAACGTGTCCACTGGGAGATCGACGAATATCTGAAGTTTGGGGAAACGCACAGGCCTAAAACTTGGAGAAGTGTCTTATTTAGTTATCTTCTATAGCGTACATCACAATTTGTTAGCTTTTTCCATTGTTTGGTTTTCGATTTATTATTTTCTTTTATTGCGTGACAGTGAAAACGATCTGTACCCTTCGAAGAACAACACAGCAGCTGTGGACTATTTTTTTTTAAATGATAAAACATGTTTTTTAGTTCATAATTTTTGTACTTGTTGTCACCTTCCTCTGATATAAATCCATGCCATTCCTTATTTTTTGATCGGGATCATTCGCGGTCCAATATGGGGATCATTTCCGGTCCGGGATCATTTGCGGTCCTGGGATCATTTGCGGACCCGTACAGACCCACCCGGCAGAAACGAAACAAGGGCTTTTTGTGTTCTGGACAAAGAACGTTCTTGGAATAGCGTAAGGTAAAAACGACTTCAGTGAAAAAACGTCAAAAAGGTTTTGGGTGTTTTTTTTACCCTCTTAGGTCAAAACCACCATCGATATCAAGTTTCAGTTTCTAAGAACTCGAACGCACTTCGCTTTTGGTTTTGTGAGCTCGAGCGTCATCGTGGCTTTTATAGAACTTGGCAAATCGCGGAACTAAGTTAACTGGGTGCCGACATGATTTGAAAGTCAAAATAAGAACCGAGAAACAGCATGTTGGAAGCCGTTGCGGCACTTCTTGTTTACATTGTAGAGAGTTTCACCGGGAGTGTTATCGAAAACTCCTCTGCTACTGCATGTCGACGAGCGAGCAGCGAAAGCAGCGATAATGCGGAAGGACAAGCTCTGGTTCAAGTAGAGGAAAATCATGTTCTGAGCGATTTTACAGACTTTGATCCCGACGATGACGTGTTTCAAGAATTTGATCCTCCTCCTAGAAGCACTGGGAAAATGGCCTGGAAGCTATCTCGTCCTCCGCGCTGGAAATCAGCTCTTACCTGTTTCAAAACGGTGTTGATAATGCAGTTGCTGTTTGGGTCTAGCATTGGGTTGCTCGCAATCGCAGTGGCAGTGATTGATTTCAATACAGCCGATCTTTGCTATGAAAAGACTCTCAAATGGCACAGTATGCCTCGTTTGATTCAGAGTATTCGAGTCACTGGACAGTCAATTGAAGGTTTTTTAATTCAGCTATGGCATTTTTGTGTAATGCTATGCATGTTTGGCTTTTCAACTATGAAGGAACTAAACCTTTTGACAGTCAATCTTCTTGCTGCATTTACAGACACTAGCTATCGCCTCTTCTTGCAGATATTTGGCATCTACAAACGTCCCTGGATGAGCTATCCGTTGAACGCCTTGTTTGTTTCGATGGTCATTGCCAACAGCCTGATAATCGCCAAGAGAGTCATACCTTCGAGATTGTACAGTAAGAAGAGATTGTGCAAAGTTGCAGGGCTGTTAGCCCTTCAGTTCATATTTGGTATACCTGTCAGTTTTCTACTGGTTTATAAGGTCTTTTCATGGTATAACGAGAAAACCGAGATCGAAAAGGTGTTCATTGCGGGAGTGAGCCCTCTACTTGTGACTATCCCAAAAGTCATAGCTCGCACAGCCGTTCCAAAGTTTAACTTCGTTCACCCCGGTGTCCTACACCTCTTAGTGAGTAGCTTGTACACTGGGTCAGCCTTGGTCTTCCGCATTATGCAAGCAGAGTTGATGAGCTTTTGGTTATTTGCTGCTCTGGGCGTTGGTCACGCTGTGGTCGATCTTGTGGAGCGCGTGACGGTCACCATGCGAGATCACATCTGGGAGTACATGTACAAACTATTGTCTCGCTGTGGTACATCACAGACGAGGAATTTCCGGGCAGGACAAGCTCGTACTCCTCGGAGCATGCGTTTCGTGGCAGATGTTAGCATTCAGCTTCTCCTTATAGAAGCCACCGCTCTGGTATCCGCTGTGGGATTCAATCAACTCTACAAGTTCATGTACCCAGATAACTTGCCAACGTCCGAGGATTACTTTTGGGATCTTATCTGGGGATTTCTTAAGCGTTGCCTTACCGGTCTTGCTATAGATGTAGTTTTCAACACCATCTCTGTGTGGCTACAAGTCATGCTTTTCAATGTTGCCGTGTTAAGAGTGTGGAAGAGTAAAAAGTGGCGATTCCATGTTATTGCCAATGTAGTTTGTACCGTTATGGTGGTTTTATACTTCTCAGAGTACCTCTTTGCTATAGTTAGAGAAAAAAACGATGGTAAAACGGCTAAGAGATTTGCATTTAACTGTTCTTTGCCCTTTTCCAAGTTCTAATTATTGGATGTAAATCTAGATTTTCCTTTCATTTTTGTGATTTGTTACTAATTAAAATTTTAGCTTAGGAATTGTTATTATAAGTAATTTAATTGTACATTGTAGGAGTGTCCCCAATTAGCGCCTGTGTTCCACAGGAACTAGATTCTTTAGACACTGAAATAAAGTTGTTATTCTTAAATTACTATTGCAGTTGACAAGTTTTGCGAGAGTCTTCCGGGCATAAAGCGTACCAGAAAACCCCGTTGCTCTCGACACTCGTGTATATTTGTGCCCGGTGATAAACCGACAAACTTCCGAAGGGAGCCCTATTCTACCACACTTGTAAACTTCATTCTTTTTAATGACCTAGAGGTCTCCTCTCTTGCCTCCCAACCACTGGCAAAGACTGTCAGTTTCTTGTGGAAAAGCGTTGTCAATTATTAGAAAATCATCAGTAAACCCATGCTGTGATATTTTTTTTTTTGTACACAAGGTGACATAGACGCTTGACGTCGTCCCGGAAGTCCAAAAAAGATTTCGTGACGTCAAAGTGCTCACGTTATGTGACACTAGCTTAGTCCGCCATGGGTGCCTCGTCGTCCTATCCAGCTCCTGCACTGTCATCATCAAGAACTGTTATTGTTACTGGAGGAAATACTGGAATTGGTTATGAGACTGCGAAAGCCATCGCACGAATGGGAGCAAGGGTTATTATCGCTTGTCGTTCGGAAGAAAGAGCGAAAGAGGTACCCACTTTAAATCACGTTTAGTTAAGTACGGTTGGGTGGCACCACTTGGAAACCCTTCATAAAGGAATCGACTTTGGAGCTGAATTTTATACTCGATTTATCGCAAGATGATTAATACGTTATTCTTAGCTTTGCTACACGCACGAATTTTACACGCGAACGTCAGTATACTGGTGAAAGTTCATCTGGTCTACACTCGGGAACTCTGTAATCACATAGAAAAGACTCGAGATACATTTAAATGTAGCGATTGAACTCTCTTTAATATCAAGTAAGGTTCTTCCATATAGCCCATAAATAATTATCCACACGGTTTATTCCATGCTATCTATCACACAAGACGAGCTGTCTCGAATAGAGAGCGAAACTGAGGAAAAAACAAGTTGTCTCAGTTGATATTGTCACGCAACGCTGCACGCTAACAACCGTTGCGTTATGCGTGGTCAATTCCACATGTTGCCATCCTCCCGGGCATACCCCCGGGGATTTGACATTTCTTAATTATTCCCAGGCCCAGGGCACGAAAAAGGAGATAATTCTCCGCCCCCAAACTCCTGTCTACCTCAACTATATCTGTAGGGTGGTAATATGATCCAAAAAAGTAAAGAAAATACTGAATCATATATAAAGTTTCAAATTGCAAATGAATACTTTCAACATAAAAGCCGTATAAAAAGCTGTTAAAAAAATCTGACTTTCTTAAAAGGTTGAATCAATAGCTGCCGATTTTATATGATCAGAGGACTAACAAACACTTTCCTCAATATACAGGTATATTACTCAATCTGTGATAATGTGTAACTCTTTTGTTTCCATATTTGTATTAAATAAACTTACCTTCAAATATGGGCTTTGATTTAGAAAGATTGTTTTGTTCCAGCCAAGCCAAAACAAACTCTCTCGGATTTCCTACAAAAAATCTCTTTACAACTGATTTGTCCCACCCCCTACCCCTGGGACAAGACCACCTTAAACAATTCCCTAACCCCGCGCATGAAGGGCTGGACTTGTCCTGGGGGTTGCCCTGGGAGATGGTAACAGGCGGAATTGAACCATGCTTTATGGTATAAAAATTGACTGAAATGAGTGAGAGGGTAAGAAATAGGGTAAGAAGTGATAACCATGGTCCCCAGGGTCTCTCAAGGGGGAAAACCTGCAAGAAGCGGTAATCACTAACAAATGACATGAATCAGGAGCAAAATGAAAAGCATGGGTATAATAATATTGAAACAGGTTCTGGCCCCATCCTCTCCACCCCCATACCCTTCCAGGAATAACCAGGAAGTAAATTAGATACAACAGGAGAAAGAATGGAATGTGAGTGGAGGGAGTATTAGGATGGGGCAAAAAAAGGAGCTGCTTTAGCTAAGAGCTTTTCATGTCCTAATTAGGCTGTAACGAGAAATTCTATCAACTGCTAACTCTCATGGTTCACTTGTAATCCAAACATGAAATGGTATAGCCTGTGTACATCCGCCCACTCCCCTGAAAAAAAAATCCCCAATTGTTTTTTTAAAGTGCTGTTTATTTTGAAGGCCATTGAAAAGATGAAAAAGGAACACGAACAAAGCACTGAGGAAAGTAAAAGTGGTGATGAAAGTCTGAACACTGCTGAAGCTGAAGGAAAAGAAGTACAAGAGAGAGAACCAGGCACTAGTCACCAGCTCCTCCTGGAGTACATGCATCTTGATCTAAGCTCTCTAAGCTCAACTGTTGAGTTTGTGGTAAAATTTAAACAGACTGGATATCCACTGCATGTGTTAATATGTAACGCTGGAATTGCATTTGCTAATCAAGGTTGGTTTGCACACCAAGTGTCAAACACTATATGCAGAAGATTTTGATATTCAGATATTTCTTTTTTATACTTTAGTCTTCCTCTAATGTATTATTTTTGTTGTTTAATATTAAAATGAGGCTTGACAGCTGATGGATTTGAGACACACTTTCAGGTACTGTACACAGTTTCACTCATAACATTAATTATTATGTGGAATAATTAGACATCTTCATACCCAGGGTATAATAAATTATTGTGAAAAGTAATATCAATTTTGAGAAGCCTTCAGATCAGTGATGCTAAAATAAAGATTTCAATAAAAAAATCACGAATTAGTGATTGAATGGATGAATAACTGGATCAAAATCCTTTCCCTTAATATTTGCAGGTAAATTACTTGAGTCACCTTCTTCTGGTACTGAAGTTGCTCCCTGTGATGAAACAGTCTGTTAATCCTGCAGACGCAAGGGTCATTTTTGTTTCTTCCAGAATGGAAAGATGGAGAGGGGAATTCAACCTAGCTAACATTCAAGGGCAACTGAGCTATGACAGAACAAAGTTTTATTCAATGTCTAAACTATATATGGTGAGATTAATTCTTTTCTTCAAATGTTCACACTCTATTTAGTATTATGCTTTAAAAAGCCAGCTTACACCATCTGAGGGCATCACAGGATGTTGTAACGTCTTTTTTACTGATCCATCAACGTTCTTTCTTTAGGTGCAATTGACCAATCACATACTCTTCTGTTAGGCTGACAGAGGGTTTGAAAATTTCCTAACGTGTCCACAGCTGGGATGATTTTTTCTTGTTTTGCCCCAACCCCTTCCGACCATACTGCCCTTTTGCATTCAAACTTTCTCTTGTCAGACCTTAAGGGAAAAGACCAACTACCAGCAGTCTAGTGAGTGTGGCCCTAAACCATCATGAACAAGCTCCCAGACAACAATTATACAGTTATCAGCATCAATGTACTCAGTCTAGTTCTGGCCCTCTCTCTGTCACGCAATCTTGGGAGAGAGGGTCCCTCTCTCTTAAAGTTACAGAGAGACAGAGAGAGGGCTGGAACTCCACCCCCATTCCTTTTGTGTACCAGCATTCCTCCATACAGTTGCATGACTTGCAACACACACCCTGGCCTAGGGGTGTGTGCCTCATACACCACTAAGGCATGTTATTGGGGAAAAATGATTAAAAATGATTTTGGGAGCCAAGGATAACTCCCCTGAATGGAGGAAGGAGGGTACTTTCACCAGCAATTTTTAAAAGCAGTTGAGTAACATCAAAACAAAGACTTTACTGACACTCGTGATAAGATCAGAATTGTATATTTCTAAGGTTAAAGAATAAATTTACTGGCTTCTAATACTTCCAAATTTGTACTTTTGTTGTAGGTCATGATAATGTTCTATCTTCACAAGCATTTAGTTTCTCAGGGAATCACCTTCTGTGCCCTTCACCCAGGCGTGGTAAAAATAAAAATATATTAATACTCTGCTGAGATGGAATAAAATCAATGAATGCCAATGAATGCTTTACTTTCATGTTGGCTATGTATCCAGAAGTATAAGTGGTTAAGCGATGCATTGCGAGGCAAAAACACAGTTATGTCAAACAATCTTCTCTATTAAATTTTGGTTTCCAATCTGCCACGACTGAACCATTGTCATTATCAGAAACACCATTAATAGCATTGGCAGCATCATTGGTATTTAATAGCTAAGAAATTTCATTAAATAATTTGTTAACCCAGAAATCTTTCACAACGCATCTTTCATCCATCTATTACAATGTTGTTAGTGTCATTGACATCTTGATCACAATCACTAACAATGGCAAATTATTATATGTGTTCTTCAGGTCAATACAGAGATAACAAGGAGTTTTCAAGATTTATCTTTTATGAAAAATGGCTTCAAGGTGATGAATGTTTTGGGAATGTTAGAAACACCTGAAAGGGGTGCAATGACAACTATCAACTGTGCTGTCAATCCAGAGCTGGCTGGAGTCAGTGGTGTTTATTACATAAACTGCAAACCAGCTCAGCCATCTCAGTTGGCAAGGCAAGTAATCCTAGTGTAGGGGCGAGGGGGCTGTGCCCCCCCGTTTTTGCTTGTATTGTCAAAAAAGTAGACCAACCATCTTTAGAGCAGGCCTGCACTCTGATGCAATGTCCTCGACCCCCTATATCTGAATTTTCTGGATCTGCCCCTGGCTCTGCTCCTGCGGTGCAATTACCTCAGTGCCTCTTTTTTTAAAGGCTTGTTTGTTGTTGTTAATTATTATGACTGACAGCTGCCAAAAACACAGTTCTTTGTTGGGTTTTAAACTTTTGAGTGTGGGTGTTATTGAAACGTGCAGTAAAACAGATGAAGATTTTTTTGTCCTGAACATGATTTTTCTGTCCGTGAACAATCAGTAGCTTAAGAGACACTTAACACTCGGTGCGCCTGTAAGGAAATTTAGCTCAGGAAAAGACAGAAACACTCTTGCTAAATTATGCCAATATAGCAAGTCAAATGGTGCATTGTCCATAATAGCCAACTTTACCAAAGCCTACAGGTCAGTTTCTATATCTTAATAAATAAATTCTATCATGGCTCCTGGGCAGTTAGGGAACTGAAACAAGAGAAACCACGTTTGGGTTTAGACACACACACACACACACACACACGCACACACACACACAAAAAAAACAAAAAACAAAAAAACATTTATTTTGGTTAATCCCCTTTAAAAACCTCAGATTAATTTATCAAAAGTGGGGAGGGGAAGCCATCTTTTTTTATGTAACATTGCATTTTTTTGTCTTGGGTGTCAGAGACAACTTAAAACATCGAGAGCATGCACAAACCTAACTGAGGGCCAGTTTTTGACTTGATCAGCCAAGACAACTTTTTTCATAAAGATGGCTTTTTGCTTCATTTACAGGAATGAACACCACCAAGATGCACTTTGGAAGTATTCTATAGAATGTTTAAAGGATTATGTAGATGAGAATCTTCTGTTTGAGTGTGGTTTTCTTATTAACGAATCAGAAGTCAAAGAACTTTTGTCTTCAAAATAAGATGATGCCTTTTGAAAGATTGGAACATAACAACTGGAGTGTGTAAAAATAAAGATAAAATTAATGTAAGGATACAACATCACAATGTCTGATTTAAAAAAAAACTGTCATGTTGCATTGGTAGGCCATGATTCACTGACTGATATTACCTTTTTCAAATTTATAAATGTAAATAAATTATTCATCACCACAGGAACAAACTTGCCAAATAATTTATTTGGGAAATTATTTTACTTATGACAAGAAGCTTTAGCAAGCTTAAAACCAGGATATCTAGGCTTTCATAACTCGGTGCTGAAAATGTAACACAATTTCCACACCAGAGGTGCTTCCAATACCACCTTTCTGTAATAGCTAAACCCATCTAATTAAGGCTAGTATCTGGCAATAGCTTGTGTGATAGTAGACAGGATATCACTTGCACTAGTTTGCTTGCCAAACATTGCTTTACATCTGTAATTATATTTACTATATTGTCAAGTTATCGGAGTGTGTTCTTGATCAACTAGTCATGATCAACTGATCAACTAGTCATAAGAGATTTTCTATTATTTCAGTGTCTTTTTTTAAAAAAATATAATGTATGCAAAAACAGTCGTAAAAGTTACCCATGCAGCCACCTGACCTATGTCTAATTCTGTCCAGTTCTTTCCATTTTGCAAACTCTTGTAGCTATAAGAGGTTCCATTATATGTAACACTTCCTAATATATTAACAATTATTCTTAATCTCTAGTTTTCTATAAATTATTTAGAAATTTGATTATATATGCTGTAATGGTCTTAGTCAGCCATTTTAAAGTGCTGCTGATTTTCACACTGAAAGAAAATAACTAACTGCTCAAGACATACAATTCCAATATTTGAGCTTGTTTTCTTGTGAAAGACAAGCTGGGCCATGTTGATACTTTTCTAAACTCTCGTCACCTGTCTTTCTGACCATGCATTGATGATGTTACGAGAAATTAGATAGCTATAAATCTTGTGGATAATGTAGTTAGGATAAATGTTACACTACAAGCACTTGCACTCTTCATCATGTCAGATCCTATCTGTGAGCAATCTTTTTAGTTTTGCAAGTCAGTTGTGAAAATGAGAAAATAGGTCAGTTGTAAAAATATGAAGAGATTGGCAAAGAAGAAATTAAGCCAGAGTTTTCCTTATAAGCTATTAAGACTATTGTCTCTTCCCAAGCCAGCAATTCTTGTGACTTCTAGCAGCTTTGATCAGGCTCTGAATATTTCCCACACTTAACCTTCCTCTTGCACATTAAACAATAAGCTGGTGCAAATAAGAGATTGCTCACAGTCTAAACTGTTTTCTTAAACATTGTTATCTTCCCCAGCAAAAATAGAACAGACAAAACAAGAAGTTTTAAATCTCATTACTTGCCTTATTATAATATGTTAGGACACCATATACCAAACAAGTGAATTAAATACTTTGCTTTGCAGTTTTCAACCTCAAATGTAAATGATGCATGCAGTAGTAAGAGCACATGTTGTCAATCAGAAGAATGAAACTCTCCATGTGTGATATATCAGTAAAAATGAACACAAAAACTTTCACATTGAGATTAAAAAAATTTCAATTTTTACTGGTAGACAAAACATTCTAATGCTTTTGTTATCATGTGACTTTCCCCACACTTTTTGCCCTTTTGAAATAGGTGTTTTCATCTTTCATCTTAAAATTAAACTATAAATTTGAGGCAGACTGTTTCACTGGTTTAGTATACATAAATTATACTAAGTAAAACAATTAAACTATATTATAAAAAACTTGATCATTGGATAGTGCTATTCAAGAGATTTCACTGGCTTAGCCATCATGGTATTAGCAATTTTACCATGCTCTACAAAAATACAGTAAGCTGATGGGCATAATTTTTTGGGCATTTTTGTTTTTATGTTATTTTAGCTTTCTGTATTTTGGGGGCATTTGCAAAAATTATAAAAGCAATTATTCCACTCATGCTTCTTTGATATGAGATGTTTATAGTCAACTGGGGGTGGGCACTGCCTTGTTGGCTATCTATCATTTCATATCAGATGGGCCCATGGAATAATTGTAAATTATTAATCATCTCAGTGTTGGTGAAAAGTGATGGATATTTAAGGTGGCCGAACACAGTTTTCAAGTGCCTAATTCACCATTACTTTTAAACTCTTTATGCTTTGGCGCCCGTTTTTTGCAAGAGTCAAGGTTAACCACAAAAGGGTTTATTCTCGCATTTTGCCTAAGGTGTGTGCTGTTGGCGTGGCAACGAGGCTGGTTAAATAAAAGGCTTAAAAATGGTTTATTTTAAAAAAAAATCCAGTTGTAAAATTTTTTTCCATCATTTGCCCACTACGAATTGACATTAAATCCTTTCTGTCAACACTGGTCTAATAAAATTTTGACATACAGTGTAGACGATTTTTGTAATTTGCCGCAAATCGTGTTCACTGCATGTTCTGTATTATTAAAAATTCCCTATGTCGAAATTCAGATTTTTTGTGATAGATCATTCACATGGTTTCTGAACTATTTTTTTTGCCAAATTTCTTGAAATTCTAATGACTGGATTGTTAGAAATCGGCAAGTTTCTGAAAAAGCAATCGGTCTCAATTTTTCCAGCAACTGTGCATTTAACTGTGTTCTTTCAGTAACAAAGAAAAAGCTGAGAATTGCTGGGCTCTTTGCATGGTTACCTTTTCTAATATATCTTTGTAATAAAAGACTAAAGCCAACAATACACTGCATTCAAATATAGAGCAAAATAGCACAGATAGTGTGGGTGTTGAGTAAATAAAATGATCGCTGAATCACTCTATTGATGGCATATTTGTTTTTTCCAATCCTTGTGCGTGCGCTGAATTGCATCAGCAAAAGTGCGTGCAAAAACCGTGTTTGGCCACCTTAACTTGCCATTTTGCAGACTAGTAAATATCCACCATTATTCACCTCCACTTCATACTTATCACTGGCTGTTTCCACCGCAACAGGATTGTATTCTGAACCACCAAAAGCTCCACAGTTTGCGTGATTGCTTGTTAAATGCCAAGAAACACACAGTTATCAAGGCGAAAAATGCTGAGGACAGGGTAGACACAACAGAGACATTGGAAAACGCATACTTCTCATAGGCTGTTGATTAACAAATTTTAGAAATAAATTAGCAACATTTAAGTGACATAGACAAAATAAAATTCATGAGTAAAAAATGATTATGTAGCCTGAATTGTCACTTGTCTCCTGCCCAGAGCCTAGCCCCTGAGGGTTGGACACGACTGGCCATTCAGGTTGGGAAATGTTCACGCACAGCCCACCATTTTCGCACTTTACTCAGGTCAAGAAAGCTGTTGTAATTTTAGGTGGTCATCTTTACTACTTGGGAGGGGGGGGGGGCACTCCCATATAAAAAGAACGGGGTGCTCGATGTACCTTTTAGGGGTTTAAAAAGTCGTTTTGGTACCTCTCAGGGTGTTCAGCCTAAAAAGGTCTACAGCAGGAGCTTTTCCCATACCTTTTAGAGTACTGGGCCAAAAAAATATAACAGTCCTGAGATAATGTATTGTTTTAGAATTGGTACCTCTTAGGGGGAAAAAAAAATTTCAAGTCACGCCCACAAAACAGGATCTTGGCCCGGTACCTCTTAGGGGTTCTTTTCAAAATTTCCGATGAGCACCTCCGCCCTTTTTATATAGGAGTCCCCCCAAGCTTTACAGTCAAACCAAGTGAAGTGTACCCCTCAAAATTAAATTAATGAATTGATTATTTGAATATTGAACCCACTAGTTGTTTCAAGAATGCAATTATTGGAAAATTGAACCCACTAGTCATTCCAAGAATACGGCTAATGGGTTTAATGTTCAAAAATATCAACTTAATATTGATTTTTGAAATGACTAGCGAGTTCAATATTCAATTACTCAATTCATTATTGCATTCCTGAAACGATTAGCGGGTTCAATATTCAAATAATCAATTCATTGATGTAATCTTGAGGGGTACGCTTCACTTGGTTTGACCGTAATTGGGCTGTTAAAAAAGATTAGCTGTTTTTTTTTCACTGGTACTTACTTTTGGGACAATGGCCAGGGGGTGAAAACATCAAGCAAGAAAAATACTGGTTTGTGTAATATTCCAATAGTTTGGAATGTTGCTGCATTATACAGACTGGAATATAGGCGAGAGCTGTGATGACAGCATATCCAATCATGAGAATCACCAGGCGCTTCACCACCTTATTCATCTTCTTCTTCCTCAGTTCAGCTTGTTTACCAATGACCATGGAAATGTCACGTTGCTGAAAGATATATTGGAGGAGGAATTGTTGTTAATTAAGGCATAAAGAATTTTTGTTATACATTTGGGGATCTGGTGACCCTCATCATCATCATCATCACCATCTTTATTTAAAAACACGGTAAATACATCAGGCATTAAGAATTTAATATAAAAGCTACAACTTATTATGAAAGACTATGTATACAGATTAATCTATAATTTAAAATATTGCTAAATATTAAAGAAAAGTAAACTAAATTAAAGCCTGTTTTACATGAATGCCGTGTCGTGAATTAATTAACAAGCATTGGGCAAGTAGTGGTGAGAGGGGTAGGAATAACATATAGCATTCTTACAACTAGACAATAACACTCTGATCATGCATGTTACTGGGAAATAGGGAGGGTTCTTACAAACATTTTTCTTTCTCTAACTGAGCAAAAAAGACAAATGAACATTGTTGGCATAAATTATGAAACAAAATCACGTGAAACGTTTTAATTTCTTGTTCTCCATTGACCTCGGAGCTACTGTAACACTAAACAGACTAAAAAATATCAGACTTCATGGGAGTGAACTTGAAATGTTGGGGTGAACTTGCAAAAGTTGGAGGTGAATGCAAATATAAAGTTTACAATGAGTTTTGATCACAGGTGCGAACTCGATTGGGTGTGAAACAGGTGGCATTCAGAAATACTAGCAATACCACAAAGTAGGAATTACTGACAATGAGGTAGCTGTCCAGAGTATTTGCCTTTATTTCTGCCATAATATTCACAATCTATTTCAATTTTGTTTGCTTCCCCAGAAGGGGGGTGACCATTCTTGGGGACCCAGGGCAACTAGTTGCCTCGTCTGAAAATATTGCATCGTCCTGACTAGTTGCCCCTAAGTCTCTGAGGATGAGGGGGGCCACTCTTAAATCTGCCCCTGATCAATCCAAAAATTTTGCTTTATAATTACCATGAAGAGCTTGTACACAACAAAGAACAGGCAGGTGCAACCAACTCCCTGGGACACTGCTGTTATGAAAGCTGTTGTAAAAAACCCTGTGCCTCTGGAACCAATAGGATAACAGAGACGCATATTAAGTGGCTGGTATGAAGTAGATTTGGAGCCCAGTACAACACCCACAGGAATCCAAGGAAGAAGCCAGCAAGTTAAAGAACACACCACATGCATCACTTTGTAAGTGTTTCCTTGAAGGCTAACAACATTGCCAGAACAAATCATCTGAAAGAAAAATAGTATATGCCTTTAGTTAGTTGAATAAATGCTTCTAATTTCCAGCAGTGATAAGAGGAAATTTCCCTTTCACTGTACTGTAAACTGCTGCTTATAAGCCATGGGCTTACACAACTCCATAAGGGCTTTTAGATGGTCTTGTAAACAGAGGGGCTTATATCCAATGGGGCTTCAAACATAACCGGAATAAAAAACTGCTGCACATGTTGATCGAAATAGGTTTTTAATTTACTGGTAATGCTTTAAAACATTGTAATAAAATTCAAAACAATGAAATCTATATGGGGGCTTATAACTGGATGTAATTTCCGCCTGTAACTGGGAGAGCTTATGAGCAGCTGGAGGCTTATAAGCAACAGTAATGTTTATGGTGTAACTTTTTCAAGCAGACCTGACAAAATTAGTCAGATGAGATCTTCAACAAACTGAAACGCATGCTATAATGCACATGTATGTGCCAACAAATTCTCGGACAAACGACAAAAACTGTACAGTAACTTGTACACTTGTAGGAGAATTGAAAATGCTTCAGCATGGAGTTTGAATTGAAAGCTGGAGTGGTGATTGAGTAGCTGTTCTTGTAGACAAATTTGTTTGAAGCTTAAGAATAACATCATGCTGGAATTTCTGTCTATTTCAGCATACATTAAGCTTATCCCTACACAGAACCCTTGCAGGATCTTACGAGGATAGGGTCTCTTTGACACATTAATTACTAACGTCAGGATTGAACAAAGAAGTTTAGTTAGTTAAGATCTTCGATGAGGAATTTTAACATGATCTTATAATGAATTTGTAAATGAAGGATCACTGCAGAAATCCTAAGAAAAACAAACAAAATTTGTTTGGAATTACAAGATTGTCAAAGATCCTCACTTTTTTTTTCTTGAGAGAAGTCACACATTTAAGTACAAACTATATATTAACCCATTGACTCCCGGAGCTTTTTGCCATTTGCAATGTGACAGCTTGCCTTCCTTTCCACTAGCATCACGTTTTACGACAGTTTTGCTCGGGCATGAGCAGAAATCAAAATTTTGAGATAGCTTTTGGACGAGAAAGTGACCTATGTCTTTAGGCTTTTCAGTTTTTATAATTTTTTTCACCTTTCCCTTTTCTCCTTTTCTTATCTTTTTGCTGCAGTGATTGACCTTCTACTGGGTTTGCTTCCATTTCAAAAATTTCTGAGAAAGCATCATCAAGACAGGCAATTTTTACCACAGAGTAGCTAAGTGTAGTCACAGGAAATTTTGCTCTGAGTTTTTCACTCAAATTTCTGAGCATTTTTGTGCATACTTCAGGCTCTGGGCATCATCAGAAAGATCTTTTCCTTACACACAACTTGAGTATAGATGATGCCAATTAGAAATGTAACTACCCTTGGAAAGAAGCTAACATGAAGGTAGCAATAAAATTTCACAGTTGATTGTAAATCCTGAAAGTACAACCTCTTTAAAGACTGTAATACCCTGCTCCCCACAAAAAAAAAAACGTTCTAAGAAAGAGAACCTCCCATCAACAAATAGCCAAGAAACTTAATTTAACCCACAAACTGACTTCTTCAAAATTCAAAACAAAGCAAAAACCAAAAAATACCTTAGAGACAAGTTTGATTGGTCTTTATATGATGTACATAGCTGGCAGGCTTAACTACTCAAAAGGAGACTGTTGGAATATACTGCAAATGCTATTAATTCTATTCACCTGAAGTAAATTGATGCTGTAAACCACAAACCACAGCGACAAAGCTACAGAGAAGTAGTGTATCAACACCCCTTGAGCAGTGCAAAATGTTGTGGGGTTCAACTGAACCTCAGAGTAAAACTTACTGCTGCAGAAGGCCTTTTCTCTTCCCATACCATTAGCTACAGCGAGCAGGAAAGCTGAAGATAAAATAATCAATTAATAACTAAAGCGACAAACTTAACAACTGCAAAGGCTGGTTTTCACTAGTATAGACCACTGAGTTGTAATCAGAAGTGTTAAGTGATACAATATAGTGAAAATCAATTGAAAATGATGATCAAGTCACAAGCAGAATACCGAGAGAATCCTGACTCTCATTGCTCACAGAGTGATAGGATAGTTCTTCTTGTGTTTGTCCCCCAGGGAAACTCCCATGTGAAAAGGTCGGGAATGCTCGTCAAAAAATTGAATTAAACTCCTAAGGGAGACCAATCTGGGTGTGGCTCAATTTGACCCCTTAAGTTACCACTTCAAAACAGACATGCAATACTTTTTAAGATTTCTGCCATTGTCCCTTTAGAACACATATTTAACTGAGTTCCACTGTATATCAGAAAGGCTAGCTGCCCATAATGTTTGTTGATGTTTGCAATGAGAACAATAGTGAAAATTTAAACTTACCAATGGCTGATTGTAAGCCTTGAATGTACAATGGAATTATATGAGGAAAACGCCGCCTGCAACAAAATAAAACTTAGGTTTTCAGTCAGCAAATTGCTTGTAAAAGCTTCAACCATTAAGCTACATTTTGTCCCGGATAAACAGACAAGTACATGTATCTCTTTCTACAGAACTTCAGTGATGTCACAGATTGAACCCAAAAATATCACAAAATTTAGAAAATAAATCTTGTCAATTGATTTTGCAAGACCACAACAGAAGACAAAGGTACATGTAGTTGGAACACTGGCAAAAGACGATGCAAATACAGTAACTTCATACTTGAACTTGGCTGTAAATATCGCATGAAAGTGTCTTCGAAGATCCTCCTTGAAGCACCCTTCACAAATAAAGAATTTTTGGTACAACCAACATTACCAAGGAGTCAATCGCCATAGACTCTAGATCTTAACTTTTTAATTCTTTACACAGTGACTATTTCAAGCCCTGTGTTTCCCTTTTTTTTATAACAAATGACAAGAATGAGAAGAATTGTTTTATATTCTAATATCAAGACTACTACTAAAAGTAAATGGCCATTAAACTCACAGCTGTTTGATCCTGATCCAAGTTACTAGGATTACGATGAAACCCAACAAGCTCACAGAAATAGATAAGTTGTCCACCACTTCCTTGGCAAAGTCCTCAGCAGAGGTTGATGTCACCCACGGACATGGAGGTTCACACATCTTTTTTTTGTTGTTTAATATAAGAGGATGGCTACACGGGTAGCGAGGCATTGGCATAGTTTGATTGCTGATAGAGGAGAAAAATAAAACTAGGATAACAGATCTGATGGAAATCTGTGTTTGTTCTCAAGCTAAGTCTAACAGTCTTAGATTTGAGCAAACGGGTTCACTGTTGCAGGGTTTTCTTCATTTCATATTTGGAGGGCTCATAATATTTTCTGAGGAGACATGAGGGTGTGTCTATGTGTTTGTGTCTGTAGGGAAAGGGGAAAGAGAGCTTCAAACATGGCATGTACATAGGCTTTAAAGGCCCTTCTTATTTAGCCACAATGTCACAAAAGAACAGGATTTTCCTGTGATGGGTAATGTTTACTATGGGTAGTGTTGGTGGACACTAACCATCCATATATTGACTGATGCTTAGTCAAGATGCTGGCCAAGTATCAGCCGAGTGTTGACCGATACACCGCCAATATATCAGCCGACAGTCGGTTGAGTGTCAGTTGAGAGTCGGATGGGTATCGGCCGATATGTCAGCCGATATGTACGTCAAGATAATTTGGTTTTATCAACTGGGTTGATAATGTGAATTGGCCACTGCAAAGAGATTCGAAAGCTGATGTTTCGAGCGCTAGCCCTTCATCTAAGTGAATCCAAAGGGCTAGCGCTCGAAACGTCAGCTTTCGAATCTCTTTACGGTGGCCAATTCACATTATCAACCCAGTTGATAAAACCAAATTATCTAGTTATACTCCCCACCGACGCAGCACCACAGTTTCTTTAGAAACTTACCCCCTCAATATGTATGTCAGTTGAGTATGGCTGACATATCGACCAACAGTCCCTCCCACATGGTATCAAATTCTCTATCCCAATAACAACCACTGATGTTGATATTCCATCTCCCTAAGCACATCAACGATTCAAATGCCTGACGTCCCTTTTTGAGACCCCATTTGGGGAGGGGGGAAGGGGGTTTGAGTGTCCCATATTCTGTTTATTTTTGGCCAAAATATCCCATATCCCTTTTAATTTAACTTTTCTACTTATTCCATTAATTTAGACCTCTCCAATTAACCTACTCAACAGAGTGAATTCGTATAACCCATTCCTTATAAGCTAATAAATCACATAATATTTTAATGACCAGTTTGGGTACGTATGAAATTGTTTTGCTGTTGGAATGTACTGGTCTGTTTAAAATCTGAACCACAATATTCTTTGCAAGGGAAAAAACAATGAAGGTGCACGAAATACATGTTGTACTTTTGAATATTCTTGCCATTTTTCTGATGTAACATTACATTATATGGCCGCCTTTCTGACGCCTGTGGCTGAGAAACACTCACACCGGTACTTGCACGCCACAATGCAAGCATCGAAAGAAAACAATATCTCAAAAGCTAATTGTTATTTTGAATAAATGTCCATAATTAGGAATTTGAAGCGCTAGGAGAGTTTTCTTTTCTATTCAACCTTAAATTCCCAAAATTTAGAAATGGGAACAAATGGTACAGATGTATTTCCTGGGAATTTATTCAACCAAAAGTACCGGAAGGAAAATCAAATTTAGGACGACATTCCCGGTGAGAAATTTTCAAAAATTTGGATACACCTCGCAAGGTTGTTCTTGTGTTCCTAAATTCCAGAAATGCTCTTCCATTCGTCAATGGAAATTTCCAGAAATTCAAACCAGAATTTTTCACCGAATGGAAAGTGCCATAACTTGGTTTCAGTTTGGTGCGTGCTTTTTTAATTGTTTTCCTCATTTGCCATTTAGTGATTGTCATTAGCATATAAAAAACGGTTATACAAATTCACTCTAATTACAAAATTAAGTTGATCTAGATTGAAGTAACATAATGAAATTCACCAACTGACCAACTGATTGATAGGTTGATTGACTGACTGTTTTCTAGGAAAACATCTCCCTTGAAGTACTTTTAAAAGATCAAAATTATCCCTGCATCCTCACAAAACTACACTCTCTATAAACACAGTTCACGTTTGTAGAAATCGTGCAAAGAAATATTAGCTCTTAGCCTCACCTCATGTTTATGTGTGGAGCTGGCAATTTGTTCCCGTAAAAAATGGTAGGAAGCAAAGAAACGCCCCAAATAAGAAGCAAACTCGTAATTATTACCGAGCCAAGAAGACAACGATTTCTCTCATGGTGTATGAGAGGTTTCTGGCCGCCCGAGGATGATAAAGACGAGTCAATCATGTCTTTTTCCTCGCTGTTTACTGCTGGACCATCAGACATTTTGCACGCTATTTCAAAGTGATCAAGACCTGGGTGAAATACGATACGGTCAGTAAATACCCGGCCGTGAAAAAGTGAAAAGCAACACATGCAAGCTTATATATTGGAGATTTTCTTTCGACACAAAGAAATATAGATTACAGAAAAGGAAACTAGCATCAAAGATTTTCCAGATTCATTTAGTCTACAGTTAAGCCTAGATATTAGCTACAACCAGCTTCGATGAAATGAAAAGACAATTTGTGTTTTGGACTGGGTCAAAACACGCAACGCAAAATTTCTAAATTTTGGAAATAGTGAATCGTTATCATGCAGGTTACACTGGATACTCTTTCTAATTCATTGAGTTCACGTACCTGTTCTGATTTGAAGCGAGATCCACCAACAGGACAACTCTGTCTGATATCAACAAGTTGCCCCCGAAAGATCGCAATGAAAGACTGGGCTAGAATAAAATGGTGACATTTCGTTCAACATAAATGAAGTAGAGGCTCACTTGGCGCCATATTTGAACTCCGAACGACAGACCGATCAACGACAGTAGAACTGACAGTCCCGATCAACGAGATCGCACGACAAATCCTTGACTATTTTGTGGTAGCCTACGCTCTTCTTAATTATTCCAAATCTTATAAGTATGGTACAAGAATTTATTATCCTCAGGTGTTTTTCCTGCATGACTTTTCAGGTCCATCAAGTAAGTATTCATTTGCCAACGAGCGGACCAAAATTTCCCGGTGATTTGGAGATGCCGATGGTTGCGATATCTATAGTGTTCGTTACCATTTCTTTAGGGATTTTCGCGATGTAAGCTTGAAATAAAGCTTAAGCTTAACGGGGATTTCTTTTAGAAAAAAAGAAACATTTTTGGTGTCAGACAAATGTTAAAGCTTTTTGCTTTTTGTAAATAGTATAGTATTTAAGCTTAAGTTAAGCTTATATTTTGCATTAATTTTATCCTGAGTATTCAAATAGTGATCACTGGCTAATCTGCTTTACGACTTTTTTGAAAGGTAAAGAAGAGTAAAAAATGGGCATGCAAAGTTTGTGGAGAGAAGCAGTCAGTCAAAAAAGTTTATGCCCAAGGCAGTGGTCTGGACTGCCGTAAACATGTCCAGAAATTAAATATGAAGTGCGGAGAAGCACAAAAGGCAGAAAACTTGGCTTATGGCAGTACTGAAAGTGCTGACTTCTGCAAATGTTCAGAGAAAACCAATATTATAGGCAGTGTTGACAACAGCCAAATCACAAATCATGGGGATAACACGGGATTGAGCAAATGGGAGAAGTTCTTAGAGCTCAATTCTAGTGATGATAATGGTAAGTTCAGATTATTAAATTTCATGACGACTAAATGATAAAATGCAAAGCGTTCTTAAAATTTGTCTTTAACTCCTGACCCCATCCCTCTCCCTTCTTTAAACCCCAAAATACCCTCCATGCCTGGTTTACTAGGTCATGCGAGTATTGCTTTTTTTAGTAAGTGTCCTGCAAGTTGATGAAACTCTGACTAGCAAATTCAGAGGTTTCAAACAGTACCCTTAAAAAAAACACCAAGTGCTACAACATAGTGACCAAGTTTGTCCCCAATGATTTGCTGTAAAATTTCAGTCAAGCTCTTCCCTACCCTGCCAGCAGGGTCGCTTCAATCATTCCTTATTTAGGAAAGATCAAAGCAACTCTGCTCACAGGGAAGCCCTCTCCCTTCCCCATGAAAATTTGCTCACCCAAACATAAGTTAATCAAAAAAGCCAACTGACCCAAAATTAACTTAGGGCTTACAATCATTAATTTCATCACGATCATCACCATCATCATAACCATCAGTTCCTATCGTGCCATGGGATGTTTAAGCTCTCAATAAATTTGATGGCACAGATAAACCTGATAGAGAGTGCAATGTCTGTGTACTCACAGAAGTCTGAAAATAATCACCAAATTTTCCTGGGGGGGAATCCCATATAAAAAGGATGAGGGTGCTTCTTGGAAGTTTTGAAAAGAATCCCTCGGAGACCTGTACCAAGATCCTGTTTTGTGGGCATGGCCTCAGAAATTTTATCAGCCCCAAAGAGGTAACAAGTCTAAGGGTGCATTCCTTTGGGATGATCTGGATCAGGATCAGTGATCCAAGATCACTCGGATCATGGTGCATCAAAGGAACTGATGAATCCACTCTGGTCATGGATTCATCGGTTCCTTTGATGAACTATGCTCCGAGTGATCTTGGATCACCGATCCTGATCCAGATCATCTCAAAGGAATGCACCGTTAAACAACACATAATTTCCTGTAAATTTTTTTCTGCTGAAGACCCTGCAAGGTACTGTGAAAGCTCCAGCTGTGGACCTTTTGAGGCTAAACATCCTAAGCAGTACCAAAACTGCTTTTTTAACCGCTAAAAGGTACATGCACAATGAGCACCCCTGCCCTTTTCATATGGGAGTTCTCCCTAAGCAAATGTTAAGATCTATTATCATATAAAAGTCAGTGGTATACCGAGTGGTAACAAATTGATAAAAACAATATGATATCCTCACATGTGAAGATATCATGTTTGATAACATTTCTCTTTTGTCCCTTTAACTCCACTTAAATTTGTTGGTGTATGATTGAAACATCTTTGGATCTTCTTGGGCAATCTTCGGTAATCTTCGGAAAATGTTCGGAAATGTTCGGAACATGCTTGGAAATGTTCGTCTGGTCTTCAGAACAATTTTGGAAAATCTTTGAAAATCTTCAGAAAGTGGTCGGAAATCTTCGGAAAATCATCAAAAACAGCGTCATCAGCATGTCTATATAATAAAAAGTACATTACACGTTAGCTTGAAGATATGAATTTTATGTTCTCGTGGCAAAAACAATATCTCACTCGTTCGCTGCACCCACTTGTGAGATATAGTTCTCGCCACTCGAACATAAAATTCATATCTTCTCACCACCGAGTAATATCCTCTATTTGTTTTGCTGTATTTCTATAGGTTTAGATGATTTCAATGGCTTCAATGTGACAACAGAAAGGGATGTATTTGATAAAGCTTCGTCAAGAGGAAAGAGAAAATGGCATTTTGGTAGATCAAGCACCTATCCTACGGGAAAAAGATCTAAAAACAACAATAAAAAGGAACAAGGCAGTATTACTGATACAGACTGGTTAAATATCAATAACGCTACTGAAAAAACTCAACATCATTCTCAGAAACAATTTTACTCAGATACAGGGATGCTAAAGCCCTCACCTTATACTCTTGAATGTTACGATGTAGCATCTAAGGAATGCCATTATACATATCCATCTCATAGCAGCAGAGTGCTCCCTTATGGAAATTTATGGTCAAATACCCAAACTAGCCATGCCAAAGGCAATATTTATTTTGCTAAAGCTACCCGAGATCCCACCCCATTAAAGATGTCGAGTTTTGTGGGTGGTACACAAGAGAAGCCTTCTCTCAGTTCATCAAAATGGGCAAAGTTTATGCCTAGCACCTCAGTACAAAACCAATCTTGTGTCACCCTGGCAGAGAACTCTCTCTCATGTTCTGTCACACCAGATAATAAATACAATGACAACAGTGGAGCTGACGGTGATTTAGGTGAGCAAGGGAGTAAAAGCCAAGACAGACAGTGCAACTCTCTGCAGGTTCAAGATTTGTTTAAAGTTGATGATGACCTAGACGAGGAGTGGTGGAATTCCATGTGAATTAAGCCAATAACAATTAAATTTAAACATATTGATTGTCTTATTTCACATTTTAGAACTTTCAAATGTGCTGTATTATTGGAATAGCATTTACAGATAACTCTTATCTTCTTTTAATAGTAAAATTTCATTGACAAACATGTTAGAAAACATTGTTTGTGTGTGCACTGATAGCCCAAGAACAAGATTAGGTCAAGTGAAAATGAATGCCAATACAAACCTAAGGACGATTTTCTCTCATTCAAACATATTCCAAACATAGAAGATTGCCATGTGTTTACGCTGTGTCATGTTTTCACACGGCATGTGGTGAGTATAAGGCTTAGCGTGAATGCAAGCCCAAGGATAGGAAAAATTTTGATTCTTGAGCTTGCACTTGTGCAAGGGCTCTATATGCTTGAGATGGTTTTGCCTTGCTAGTGAAAACCAGGTTATTCATATCACAATGTTTCCAACTCAAACATAGGAGAAAAGAAGTTCTCAAGTAAAAATTGAGTTTCTGACTATGTAGTGACCAGTGTAATTATTCAGGAAGCATCGTACCTCCTGGAGGTTTGGAGAAGCCTCAGTCTGGTCAGAGCGTATCAATGTGATGCAAAGAGCTTATCAATGTGTACAAATTGTGCAGAAACAAGAGTATGTCCAAATAGAAGGGTGCTTGTATCCATCCTTGCAGACCCTGGAGGGGCTGCTAGTTGGGACGATGTGATATTTTTGGGTGAGCGATATTTTCGGGCGAAAGTTTACTTCAAGAGCAGAGGAGCCCCGCTCTTGAAGTAAATTTTTGGCCGAAAGTATCTCTTGCCCAAAATATCGCTTTGTTTCGACAAGCAGCCCCTGGGTCTCTGAGGATGGGTGCTATTGAAATCTGTCCTTTGAGAAACCCTTTCACTTTAGCTTGTTAATCGTATCTATAACAAAATTCTTGATTGTGATTGGTTCTCCACGCACCTATTTGTCACATAATTAGTGCGCGATTGTGTGGGTTTCCTTTCTTCTTAATATTTCTTACAGTTCTGGAAGGTGCTACTCACTTTTTTGCTCTAAAGAAGTTATCTAAAGACTTGTTAAATTTTGAAATTTTGTTATTGATACAAAAATTATTGATTAGTAATTGGACCTCATGTTGTACATTTCAGGGAGTAATCATGCTCATAATTTCAAATCGACCTTGGACTACATGCTCGTCCCATTTTAAAGTTACTCGCCTGATTACTCCCTGAATGGTACCAACCTTGGGTAATTCCCATTACGAATCATACTTTTAGTAAACATGGTAGTTTGAAATGGAAAGAGGGTGATAAGGTGATAGCTGTGTAACTATGTGTGTACATATTTACCTTGCTTACTTGAGATGCTTGTGAAGCAAACAACTCAAGTAAGCTAAGCAACTTGAGTGAGCTAAGCAGTGAGTAAGCCAAGCAACTCAAGCAAGTAAAGCAGCTCCAATTAGCAAAGCAGCTCAAGAAATTCATGGGCATCTCAAGAAAACTATGGATAGATCTTGAGTAAGCAAGAAATCAGAAGTAAGCTGTAAAGCAAGTTACCTTATAGGGAGTCATGTATCATCCAACTGCATTTATAGCTACATAATTGGGGTATTACACCCGGGGAGGCAAGTGTCCTGGTATTGTCTGGGGATGACACCTCAATTCAGGGGACACAACTTTTGGTCCTGAAACAAATGTTCATATCATTTTTATATCACTAACCCCTGTTGAAGGAACACCTCTATTCAGGAGACAGGAACATTTTTCTGGGTCTCTCAGCTCTGTTTTAACCATCATTAGGGGGACACTGTAACCACTTGGAATGTGACAAAAAAAGGTTGATAAAATTACAATACACTAATAATGAAACTTTTCAAAACATGTATTTTTGTACATCACAATAAATGATAGCTATTGTCTGTACAATCAATCCTACTTTTAAAATTATTTAAGGTCAAGTGCTTAACCCTTCATTCACTGAGTTTGGATGGCCAACAGTCAAAATCAGATAATTTATGATAAATTATCGTATGGCATTCTTCCATCCAAACTGATCTTTCGGGGCCTTAGTTTTCTCATCAGTTTTCCCCGTGTTCACTTCATACTCAGAGCTGAGACAACCTGGGCACGACTGGACAAATATCACATCCGGGAGTCTTACTTACACCAACCAAGATGGCGGCTATAGTGAAGGGATGTCGAGTGCTAGAAAGAGTGCCATTTTTGGTGAGTTCATTTTAAATTGACACAGTCCGAGTGAATTCATACTTAGAATATGAGTTGGTGTGTTCTTTTCCACCTAATTCAATTTGTTTTGTTACTAACAGGCTCGGAATCTGAGTGTTTCGACGGCTCGGTATGCTGAGCTCGCCGCTAAGGTAGGTACATGTACCGGTATTTTGATCCTGTTTTATGGCGCTGTTTTTTACAGATGATTCTGATGTACTAGATAAAGTGACGTCTTTACTGCGGAGTACTCGAAAGAAGCTATATGTTTTTTGAGCTGCATTGTAGCAACAGTCTCGAATACCCAGTGAAGTTATATTGTACTCACAATGCACGTTAATTACAAGTAAATCCATGTAAGAAATGCTGGAGCTTACTCTCAAGTTTAATGTGTCTAGTAATGCTCAATGTTTCTTTGATAAAATTCTATGAAACTCTTTGTCATTGGTTAAGAGAATCTTATAATACTGTAATTGAAAATTTTTAGGTAGAGTTAATACAGTGTCCCCGATTAGCCCACATGAGCTAAATACATTGACACTTAAATAAAGTACTTACGTACTTACTTACTTACTTACTTACTTACTTATGGTGATTTCGTATTTTTGTTATAAATCTTAAACCTGTCAAGATCATTTTGAGGTCCTAAAAAGCGATTTCCACCTCTCTCCTAAGACTGGACTTTGTTCCTCTCTCAGAACTGTGGCTGGTAATCAAGCCTAGTGAAGCCTCTCAACTCTTGCAGTCTAAAGTTTTGCAATTTCTAAACTAAGAAAACTTATGCCTGGTTAACACTCATGGGATAAGCATAGCACTAGTGAAATAAGCGGGTTCCCACTTGTGAGATAAGCTTAACACGTATTAGCACAAGCATAAGCGCAAAAGAAACATGTTCCTTTTTTTTTTGTGCTTGCACGTATACTTATTTCATTACTGTTGTGCTTATCTCACAAGTGTGAGACAGGCTTAGTTAGGCTAAAATGCAACTGGTTCTTTTGCAGCCACCTATTCAAGTGTTTGGCATCGAAGGTCGTTACGCTCATGCAATGTATTCTGCAGCAGCCAAACAAAAAAATTTGGAGCAAGTTGAGAGTGAATTAAGCAAAGTTGATGAGCTTATAAGAACAAATGACAAACTATCTGAGTATCTGGCAAATCCTACTCTGGACAAATACAAGAAACAATGTGAGTTTAATACAAGTAAAATGGAAGGCACAATGGCCAAGCTAAACTCCAGATCAAGCAGTCCAGGTTTAAACCCTAGATGGTGTGATTGTGTTGTGTTCCTGGGTACAATTTGTCCTTCTCCACCCAGGTTCATTGTTGAAAGGGTAGATAACGTTATCAACCTGGCCCCAGTTGTTTGAAGGCTGGATAACACTATCCACCGCATAAATCGCTATCCAGTGGATAACAAAACAAACAAAACAAACCGGGCTATCCACTGGATAGTGATTTATTCAGTGGATAGCGTTATCCACTTTTCACACAACATGGGCCAGATAAATCACTGTCAAGTGGATAAATGGCAACAAAACACTGTCCACTGTCCACTGGATAGTGATTTATCCAGTGGATAATGTTAGCCAGCCTTTGAACAACTGGTCCTAGTTCTGGATATTAGGATAAGCTTAAGATAAACCTTAATGTAAGGATAAGGAGTATGGAGTGATTGGCTGCTTGATTACACTTTTAATTTTTTTCTAATAATTATATTACCTTACCTTGTGTGGAAACAAGTCCAGGATGTTATCAAGTATTACTTTCTTGTGATGGTGTGTATTCTGCTTGTTTTTTTATTTTAGTTTATTTTTAAGTCTGTACTCATTTTGGTCTTGTTGCTTTTCTTTATTAGCACTCCTCACTGATGTCTTGAAATCACAGAAATACTCTGATCTTACAGTCAATTTGTTTGGTGAGTGAACTTGAAACATGTATCAGGGTGGACATTGCAATCTAACTAGCCAAGGTGGCTCATTGCACAAATCATATGATAAGCAAAACCTTTAACATTGTGTTAAGGTGGAGGGAAGAGGAGATACAAATCAGTTTTAGGCTTGTAAAATTTTTTCGGCTTACATTACAAACTATCTGTGAACCTGAAATTAATAATGCTATAATAACAACATCTGGAGTTTTAGTTTTTAAAACTAATCTTTTTTTTTCAGGGACATTGGCTGAGAATAATCGTCTCCGTCTTGTTCACAATGTAGTGGTTGCATTTGGTAAACTTATGAGTGCAGCCAGAGGTGAAGTGTTGTGTTCAATAACAACTGCCAAGGTTTGTGAGAATCATTACTATTATTATTCCACTTTTACACCATTTTACCATATCAGGTCAACAGAGCATGCAAAATAGCATGTATTTCAAAAATTAGAAGCCAAAATACTACAAAATGATATGATAGTATAATAAATTCCTTATTTGATTGTTTAACATATACACAAACATTTTAATACTATGGAACTTGCAAAATACCCATGCATGTTATACTATATATGTTAAACCATCAAAGAAGGTGTTAACTTTGGTTTGTAGTAAATACACAGTCTGCCTTTTGGGTATTGCCATCGTGGTGGTACACATACAGATCAAAGGTTCAAGTGCAAGTTAGAGGGGTGTAAAATATAAATGGAATTCTAGATTTGTATATATACTGTAACAAGTGATAGATAATTTTAACTTAACTTAACTTAACTTAATTTATTAGTAATTTTATTAGGAGTGTCCCCGATTAGTCGGCCTCTGGGAGGACTAGAAGTTTTAGACACTTAAATAAAGTTTATTGATGGATTGATTGATTGTTCCTTTATGAGCCAATGAAAGAGTTGCTTCCAAAATGTAACAAAAACTGCACAAGGATCCATGGCTTAGATCATTCCACAAGAAGAATAATTAATTGATGCACGTACAGAATAACTATTCTTAAAATTGTTCTGGAATGTGTTATTCCAAAATAAAGTCAATCAAATGCAGCCAAGGGGCACATACTGGTCATCACTTTTTATATCAATCTTGTTTCAAGAAACAGCACTATTCTTACAAAATGTACATGTAGTCAGAGAAGTGAAGGGTCCTGGGGCCTGTTTCTCAAAAACCCCAGAAACTTTTTGGGTCTGCAAAGCCATTTTTAGTTAAATTAATCTGTATCTAAAAACAGAAAGGTTTATATGCCTGAAACCTCTTGTATGAAGGGAACTTCTGGTCATATTAAGAATATGTATATAAAGCAACTCTGTAATCATAAGGTTTGAGATTTTCCTACAGCTTTCCGAGTGTGAAAACTTTTCAGGACCTTGGAGAAATGGGCCCCTGGAATGGAAGGGTGTCTGGAAAACCCGAATAGCGAATAGCGAATAGTCGCGAATAGCGAATAGTCGCGAATAGCGAATAGTCGCGAATAGCGAATAGCGAATAATCCTGAATAGTGTGAATAGTCTCGAATAGTGAGAATAGTGGCGAACAGTCACGAAAAAAGACCAATAGTGACGAATAGTGACGAATAGTCGTCAATAGTCATCGCCTTAGATCTAATATAAAGCGTTAATTAATTATCCAAATAAGCAACAGAATTTCAGTGAATTTATTACCTTTTCTTCTCCGGACTCGGACTAGTAGGCTGTCCATCGCCGACATTAAGAAAACAGAAAACACAAGGATAACCTAATAACAACGTATTTACACTTTTGCAGCGGTTAAAACAGAAGAAATTACGTTTAGAAACACCTTTTGTCCTGATAAGCGTCTGTGCTTTTTAGCGGAAAAATCCCATCCTAAGTTGCTACGAGGTTGACTGCGAGATACTGGGTACCCTATTTATTACTATTTTCCACTATTTTCCACTATTTGCTTCTATTTGCCACTATTCGCCACTATTTGAGACTGTTCACCACTATTCGCACTATTCATACTATTCGCTATTCGCTATTTGGGACTATTTGCTGTTCGCTATTCGTAACTATTCGCTATTCGGGTTTTCCAGACACCCAGAATGGAATGAGATCAGCTTGAAAGTAATGTTGAAGTTATACAGTTGAACCCGCCATTTTGAACCCTCAGGTTAAAAGAAAAATAGTTCAAAATAGTGGTAGTTAGAACCGAGAGTAAATGACTGAAGGGCAAATCCAAGGGAAATGGTTTTGAGTTCGAATAACAGGAAATTTGAAATAACCGAAATCGAATTAGCAGGGTCCAACTGTGCTCATACTTTCATTTAAAAGTACCTTGTTTCCTGTCTAATTTAGGTTAATCACTGCTAATTCAAGGTAGTGCCTTGTTGAACCTTCAACTATTACATGCTGTCTTGCTATGATTGACTTTGTGTGCAGGGTTGGAGGAAGAGAAATGTGATAATATACCAAAGAAGTGACTGCTACGAGTCAGTTACTCCTGTTCCAACATCACAACAACGTAATCTGCCAAATGTCACTCTTTACACACAGACACATGTAGACACCACCCCAGTTCACACTTATATTTCAAACTAGCCCACTAGTATGAACACTTTCTTCTGTGGTCTCTTCAGTAACATTATAGATTATTTGGCTTCATGGGTTTATGTTTGATGGCCTCCGACCTTTAACTGAAGTAAAGTAATAACTTGATTTTAGAGCGGTTTTCATTTGAGTGTTGAAAGTAATTAGACAATTACTTTGGTTTTGGTTTTGGTTTTGGTTTTACTACGGTTTGAGATTGGCTGAGTAGTCTAATTGGTAAGTAATTGGTTTGGTTTTGGTTTTACGACACTCAATTGAAAACTGCTCTAAGTTCTGCCCTTGACACTGAGTAATTCCATAGTCAGTCAAAAGTCGCAGCTGTGTCTGAGTAAGAACCAGGTCTGAATAAAATGACCAAGTCATTGGTCGTGCCATTTAATCAAAATGGATGCTTATAAACAAAACAATTGGCAGGAGAAAAGTTTTCAATCCATGGAAAGGCTGGATGGTTTAGAAAAGCATCTCAGTGAGACAGAGAAATTTGTGCATAATAGATGCAGCATCTTAGGTTAAGAAAAGCCATGCTTGTTTGCCAGACAGAGGACAGCCTTGCTATTGCTCCCTAAGTTCAGCTAATATACCCACAAGACGTGCACACTGGTTAGGAGAATTACCAAACAAGTGTACAACCCACTTTAACTATGTCTTTTAAATTGCATGCCTTAGTCTTTTTGCTGACAAAACGAGAGTAATCATTCTGACAGTCTGCTTAATGCAGACACCAGGGTGACACAGACACTCTGGCATGTCCCTTGGCTGCCTGTGTTAACCAGGTTCCACTGTACTTACTATTGAAAAGACTTGGACAACTCAATAAACTGGTACGAAGTGCAATCCAGTTTGGGTTTGAAAATTTGTGTGAAGGTCTGCCTGGCCTCAAATGGTTAATGACAAATCATGCAACATTTGATACCCATTTAATCCTGCTTTTTTGTGACATGTTCACACTTAGTTGAGATCGATAACAGTAGATTGTCCTAATAGGTTACCTTTACTTGTGTTAGGAACTGGATAGCTCTCAAATGAAAGAGTTGCAGACAGCTTTGAAAGGCTTTGTCAAACAGAATGAAACACTTAAGATTGAAACCAAGGTTAGTAACCTGTAAATCGTTTTTGGAGTTACTTTTACACTTCTGCACAGGACAAGATTGCAAGAAGAAAGGGTCTCCACCTACTGTTCTTTGCCTAAAATGTACCTCACTTTAATTTGATTTTATTCCCCGTTTCTCACTTTCACTTGTTCAGAATGAATAGGATCTTATTTATTCCCCAAGTGATTTGATTTAGCATCTTCCTTCCAATAAGGGCCCCCTTTCTATTAAGCAGCCCCCTTAAACATAGTTTTGGAGTTTGTGTTCCAGTTAACACCTTCTATACCAATAAGCCCTCCTTACTACATATTAAGCCTTTTCAATTACTGCATTTTCAGAGTACATTGAGATGATCTGTACATACAGTAGTTCATTTTCCCTTTGAACAGTTCACATCATCCTTACATTACAAAACAACTGGTCTCCTCCTAGTATTGTCTGGACTGTTATCTCTATGTGAGAACACAATAACGATATTTTTCCTTTAAATGAAACAGCATCTTTTGTTTTACATACTTGGGTCGTACCCGTCCCTGTCTCTTACGAATGTCCTTCCCTCAGCTCTCCCAATAAATTAAGCACCCTGAGCACAAAATCAGATCATGACAATATTAAACCAGTCTCTTGGAATTAAAACAGCAAACAATGTAGCTGTTGCACTGTTAGTCCTGAGTCACCTGATACCCTCCCTGATCTTTATGCCCAAACAAACCTGTTGCTTTGTGGTTTCACAACATAACAACATAACAAAACAAGCAAATTCATCTCATATCATCATGAGCCCACCAATCATACAAAGGTACGACAGGTATTACAGGTTAGAGCCGATGATGACATCCTGACAAATACTGTGGGATATTCGCACTCCTGTCATATGATATTTGTAGCTTACTTAGTGCACTTGGAAAATAAATTTAGTCACTTTTGCTATTCCAGGTACTAATTGAAATTTTTTCATGCCAACAATTCTTTAGGTTGACCCTGCCGTGATTGGAGGTATGGTTATTGAAATTGGGGACAAACGCATTGACATGTCTATGGCCACAAAGATAAAAAATATAACAAATGCTCTACATGAAAGTGTGTAACATCCTTGGACTAGAGTGGCAAGATTTTGTAACTTGTACAATAACGGTCCCACTTGTTTGATTAACAATCAGCAGTAGAGTTCTGGTGATGTATTGACTTGAGTGTAATTACTTGATTGTAGAGCTCTCCATTTTGTTGGCAAAGTAAAACATTTAATAATCGTAAGAATTTGACTGAACTTTTGCTGTGAAGTTACTGCTGCAGGCGTGTTGTGGGGGGGGGGGGGGTAATTATTAAGGTGATTCCTCAGTATTGCATTGCGCATCCCTACTGAATAAACTGAATATCCATTTAAACAAATGTCCACTTTAACTTTAAGAGTTCAGTGTTAGGCTGCTTGGGAGTTCAAAGACAAAGAATTTTAATCACTGAACTTTGTTTAATTAACCCTTAATTCAAACACAGCCAGTGAAATGTGTAGTTGATGAAGAGACTTGGCTGTTATCTGTGGTAGACTTAATGTTTGGGGTACCTTTTCAAGAGTTTCACTGGAACCAAAATCCAATATTTGCAGAGAAGGGGTTTGGGTTGGGGGGGGGGGGGGGTTTACTGAAGGCTGTTACTATAGCTCACATTTTGTATTTATTTGGTCAGGGTCCAAATTTTATTTTTTTCAGGGAAAACACACTCAGCTGACCAACTCTAGAGCACAAAAAATAATATGCAACCATTACTTTTTAAGAAAATAAATTTTATTTGTCACTCTTTTAATGCAATTTAGATGAAATACATAGAAAGTTTATAATTGAAGTATGGTCACAGCTTCACCTCTGTGACTCTCTCCCAGTTATGCACCCTTGTTACTCACTCTTGTCTTATAAAGACAACCTATTTTTGGTTTACACAATTTTTTTTTTTATGAAGTCTAAAAATAGTAGAATTTTGCTGATATATTGATGCAAATGCTGCAATCTGATTGGCTGAGCCATCATACGCTAAGAACCATTGGTATGCAGTGGTTAGTAGCTGTTTACAAAATAGCGATGTTTTCTCATTCATTAAATGACAACTCAGTCCACACACAATTTTGCCAAAGTGGATGTAATGGATCCTTTTAATTACTTTGTGAGCAGTCCATATTGGAAAATTTGTAATTCTCCTTTTCATCACAGACCTGTTCAGCCATAATAAAAGTCATCATTTGAAGAAATTTCAGATAAAATTCAAATAAAACAATTAGATTATTTGGTCTTGATTTCTATGAGGTAACAGTTTATTCAACCTTCAGCCTTATCAGCATATTACCTCACAAAAATCTCAAGCTCAAAATGTTTTGTTTATTATTGTTGTTTTGAAAATACTCAAAATGAAACTTCTCAAAAGAATTATTAAAAAAATTAATTCTATATATTGTTATAAAATAAGCATACCCAGTCTGATTCTATAATGTATAGTACATTATATTGATATAGTACCAATCTACACTATTTTAAAATGGCTAGAAAAGTAATGGCTTTGTATAAATGATAACTCTACTTTTTTAATACAGAAGAAACCTTCTAAAGTTGCAGCCAGGATTCAAGATAATAATATAACCATGGGTTTGACACTGGCTTAAAAAACGTTGAAACAAACATTTTGTTAAAAAACACTAAAAAAATGGTGCAACCAAAAAACTTTAGTCTTCATCGGTTGTGAATGGAAAGAGTGTAACAATGGATTATATTAAAAAAGTTCCAAAATTTAGATGCAAATATGATAGGTGTATGATCATGGGCAGATTCCAAAGTGGGAGAGCAGTTAAAACTAGAATTTTGGAACATAAAAAAGCAGTCCATATTTTTGACACCAATTCAAAGATTGCCCAACATGTTTATCAATATAATCATGACATGGATTTTGATAACGTTGAAATGATCAGCAGAGCTAACAATTACCACAAAAGACTTTTTCTGGAAGCATGGTATTCCCAAAGAGACCAGAACACAGGGAATGACCATGTATATGTTCTTGACATTTGTGCTTCATTTACGCTTTTACCTAAATTCTTTGATTTCTAAAGCTCACTTGCACAACAAGCAGAGGCTGCTCTTTTTGTGATCAGTTGATCCTCCATCATCCACAAATGAAAACGGACCTGGTTCAAGAAGTGACGAAAGCTTCTGTGTTGTTTGACCGGAAAATCTCTGTCCATACGTTTATCATCATTTTCAACAAGTGCATTTTGTGCGTTTGTTCGGAATGGGCCATATGCATGTACTTGTAGCTCATATTTTGCAACATAATGTCGTACCACAATGTAGTGTTCAAGCCAGTCATCAACACCATGTTGGAGTGCATGGGGGTCATTTAGTATTTTTCGCTGCTCATCAGTAAGGACAGATTCCATCTCTTTTAAGTGTTTTTTCAACACCCCTGTAATAAAAAGTAAACTCACAGTTAATGAGCATTTTTACTTTGCAGGTAGTATATCTATTTTGATTAGAGAAGATACAGAAAAATGTTTTAAAGGAAAAATAAATGCTATAACAAGATGTTTCAGCATCATCTTGTCACCATTATCAAATGTAGATTTAAGTCGTTCTGTTTGGATATATACTAGCTTAGGTGTTGTACTAAGTAACTTAAATGTAAGGTTACGATTTTTGGGAATTTAATGGTCGATTTGCTCTATGAGGCACACCTGTAGGGAATCATGGTAGTTGTATTCATCAAAATAAATATCTAGTCCAAGATGATGAAAACATTTACCATGATTCCCTGCAGGCACGTGTCATAGAGGGGATTGGCCATTGAATTTGTGATTTTAGAGATATGCTTAGGAAGCAAATTATTTTGTCTTTTTTTGAGCTAGAAGGTGAAAAGGCTCAGATTTTAGGGCTGCAGTTTGGCCATGCTAGTTTTGTGTCATTGATATTATTCTGTTTTCAGAAAGCACTGTCTTACCGATGTTGTAGCCAACATTAGCACTAGTGTCCAGTGTTTCTCCAGTGGGATCACTATCAGTTATTGAAACTTCTGCAACAAGTTTAAAAACAGATGATGTGATAATTAAGAAGCTTAGTGCTTGTGTTTATCAAATATTTGTTAGTTTGATAGACTCCAGTTGGAGCTGTCCCTAACCTTTTTACTTTCATAGTGCCTCTCTCCACCCCGGTCAGGAATTTCTTTTTTTGCCGTTTAAGAGAGGGAGTGTACAGCCACTGCATGATGGGAAAAGATCTGTCATGAGATAACCCAAAGGGTATTTTGATAACATTTGCAAAAATTACTTGGAAATTTGTGTAACCGCTTCCGGTAAAGTTGAGAAATATTTTCCCATTTGATTGACGTTACTGTGATTCATGCATTAAATGTTTGACAAACATAGTTCACGTTCAGTTCAAGCTAAGACCCCTTCTGTTCAAGATCGTAAGGCAAGTTAGAGCGAAATTGTCGTGGGAAAATCAAGACCCGCGAATGTTGGTAAGCTACAATCTACTGATGTTGATATTTACATTGTTACGTAAATTTTTGATTCTAGTGAGAGCTATAATTAGATTTTGACCGCTCTCAAAGCTCTCTATTAGCACGAGCATGTGGCATAATCATTGTGATTACTTTCTAAGTTAGAAACGCAAAGATATTTAGTGATTTCTTGACAAAATAATTTCAGTTGACCACTTTGCTTTGATTCGTATGAAAACACCCTGAGGCCACAAGACTAGGATTAAAGACATTAAAATGAAGATTGTTCTCCTATATATGCTGGCTTGGTGTTTTAAGGAGTTTCGACTGTGCGTGCAAACAACCCGGGAGAACAAGATTTCAATTCTGGCTTACGAAACCATTACAATTTGTATCATGGCATATTACTCCAGTTAATTATATGGCTAGCTCCATGGGTGGGCGAGATGAATCAAAGCCTGGGCTGTGATTGGCTACCCGAGCAGGCAAGATGGAGGCATCTTGCCTGTTCAGGACTACCTGGCGTGTCCCACAAGAAAAATTTCTCCCAAAGCCATATAATTAATCCTTTACTGACCAAGCTTGTTCAGTGAAGATGGCTGGATATTGGCCTTGTTCTTTTTTTAGCGAGGTTATGGACCTCGACTCTGTCTCACTCCGTAAACTCACAAAAAAGAACTTGACCAATATCCAGCCATCTTGACCTCACACTTGGTCAATAACCCATATATAATGAGCTTGGATATAACCCATCCATGCATTATTGAGAAAGCAGAGCTGTAAAAGCCCTTTAGGCCGCATAGACTCTTAAAAAATAATGATATTGTGACACTATTAAAGTGTTTGGGCCAACAAAGTCCTCGTTCATAATATCTATTCTGTGCTCTTACTTGTAGCATAAGGAGACAATGCAGTCACTTCTCAAGGGACAAAATGACAAAATAATCCTACGTGTAACACATACGTTCAAACTGTGAACATTTTCCTTATATAATATGGCTAACACCTACCAGGTATCACTGAATCTTCAGGTAGATATGCTGCCCCACCTGTGCCAATGTAATCTAATGCTGGATCCCCTGTTGAAACAGTATACCGAAACACAATATTACTTTTAGATATGCTAATAATATCGTAACATATTGGCAAACTAATCCATGATAAATATGAGCATTCTAATTGGTTTCCCTGGGGGTAGCAACTTGCATTGGGCTATAATCCATTAAAAATTCCCTTGATATTTAGCTCTGTCACTGAGCACATGATAAACTGTTCAAACAGATCTTGTGTACTTATATTCACAAGATATACACATACTTTGTTTTGGTTACTAGGAGGCACAGTTGCATGATGCTTTTAATGGTATGATCAATGTGTTGAATGCTCTGGGGTAGAGCCCTGGCTAGGACTTGCCTGTGTTGTGTTCTTGGGCAAGACAGTGCCTCTCTCAACCCAGGTGCATGAATGAGTGCCCATGAAATGCTGGTGTGGGGCAGGGGGTGGTACCCTGCAGTGGACTAGCATCCCATCCAGAGGCAAGTAAAAATAAACCTGGTCACCTCTCAATGGGAACTGGAGCTGGAGTTGAGTGCCAGCTTGATGCAGGCTTTAATCCAGGCTTTATACCTTTACCTTTTTATTGTTTCACACTTTTTAGTAAGAATGGTGAAAAGTTCATACCAAATTGCAATGATTTTTTGACCAATATCTGGAGTACTTCCCATTCCTTTGGACAGTAGCCAATGTTGAAACATATTCGCAACATCAGTAAGGGTAGAAGTCTTGGTGATGCCAAAAGCTGATGGAAAATTAGTGACCATGTCAAAATTAAAACCAAGCATAAAGTTCAAAGAAACCCTTAAAGTGCGTTTATTGAAACCAAGGCCACTCAGACAATGAATACCAATCAGATAGCAAAACTGAAACAATAGATTCCAACATTTTCAAATCCAGCCAATCAAATGTCCAGTACAAAACAATGAAATCTCAACTTGTTCGTTGTGATGCTTGCGACTACAGTGTCTGTTAATAAATTGTGAAACCATTGGAAAATATTGTGTTTCTTTACTTTAGATTTTACATCTACAACTGTGATAAATTCATTACATTGACCATTTCCCACTGTGAATGTATGGCCAAAACAAATCATCTTTACGGTGTTTGTTTAAAATCATATAATAATAGGTTTTGACACATTTTTACAAAATAAATTTCGCTCCTGTTGTCTGTGCGTGTTTCTCTTGTTACACAGCTTTCTGTTGTCATTATTGTGAAATTCACCACGCAGTTCTCGGATAAACTATCGCATCCACTGTCTCAGCAGCTGAACATTTCTGAGTTTGAGCTCCCTTTCTGGGTTGTCAGTGTATTGAGATAACATCTTCATCAAAATTTTTTTGCCGCTTTGTACTATCAATGCCTCAGTGTGTAAAATCACTGAGGCAAAAACAAAAGATGGTGCCATAGGAACCTTCCCTACTCAAAGACCATTTCAAGGGTTTATTTTAAACAGCTGTGACAATATTCAAACCCTACACCACACACTCTGGTGATATATATTTACAAGTGACATTCTTGCCCAGCTTTTCTTTTCATGTATTTTCTAAACCAAGCAACTACCCCTTAGAAATCGCAGCATATAATTCAATTCAAGCACACAAAAGTGCTAATGGTTCAAGTTTGACAATTTATTGATAAGTGACACTGTAGTGGTGTAAGCATCACAACGAACAAGATAAGACTTCATTGTTTTGTACTGGACATTTGATTGCCTGTATTTGAAAATAGGACATTTGATTCGCTAGATTTGAAAATGTTGGAATCTATTGTTTCAGTTCTGCCATCTGTTGGTTTTGTCTGGGTGGCCCAGGTTTCAGTAAATGCACTGTAAAATTTACCAGAACTAATTTTTGTGTGCAATTTTGAACAGCAGTCTAAATTAATTTAAACCTGAAGAGGTAATGATTCTAAAATAAAAAACAATCACCACAAATAATATTGATAAAAACTATATATTCAGATACCATATTCCTAGTTCCAGCCATAACATTTTGTGGAGTGTTAAACATTCTGAAGGGTACTGGGATATTTCTGCTGGTAGCTGTTTTTAAATTTAAATGTCCTTAGAGGAACAACAGCATGCATTGAAACTCCTAACTGGTACACCAACCTCCATCATTTTTGTAAATGGAAGTCCTTGGCGGGGTGGTTCTCTTAAAAAATCTTTTGGTAATTGTGACTTATTTTGTAACATGATAATTAAATATTACCTCATCAATAGTTCCAAATAATGCTTGCAAAAGGAAAATCACGAAAGACTTGCGATATCCAAATTTTTTAAACATGTCAGTACAACTCATCCAGTGTGCAGTCTGATCGACACGTGGTGGAAGCTTGGCTGTAAGGACAGTCAAATAAAAAAAAAATCAATAGGACTGCACATGTTTATTTGAAGAAAAAGATATTGCTATGTAGAGTGGAGTAGAGTAGAGTAGAGTAGGATATAGTGGCATAGAGTAGCGTAGAGTAGTGCAGCATAGCATAGAGTAGACTAGCGTAGAGTACAGTACAGTAGAGTAGGGTAGCGAAGAGTAGAAGTAGAGTGGAGTAGCATAGTGTAGCGAGGAGTCGAGTAGAGTAGCGTAGCAAAGAGTAAAGTAGAGTAGAGTAGCATAGAGTAGGTTAGAGCAATGTAGCGAAGAATAGGGTAGCGTACAGCAGAGTCTTATTGTGGTCTTCAATCTGTTCTTTAAGAGATCTATAAATTTACATGACTCCATTGCCTTCGCTCCTCTATTTTGCTCCACAGAACTGTACGATACAGGCAGTAGAGGCACTGAAAACACTACTAAAAATATTCAGTCTTTCCTGGGACATGTTTGAACTCACATTATTATAAGCCTTCCAAATGGCTAGCCCACCATGCGCATTCATAGTGCAATGGTAAGAGCCCCTACTTGGTAGGTAGGAGGTCATGAGTTTGAATATTGTAAGGCAATCAGATGTTTTCTTTGTCCCATGCTGTGACATGCTGAACATTTATCTTTCACAGGTGTTTATAGGTTAAAAGTTAATCCACTTACGCTCAAAAATGTGACTGAGTGCTTGGCAAAAGCACAACACAAACACCCATAGTACTGGATTGTAGTACCAGTGCATGAGCTTGAAAGCATTGAAGTACTTCACATGACCAGAAAAGTGATTTGTGTGGTTCCAACACTCAGTGCAGTTTAAGCTTTCCGGCGAAGAATTTTTCACAGCCATTTGGAATGTTATGTTTGCAAGGATGTACATGACAACCAGGGGTACAATCATGAAAAGCTGGGACAAAACAGAAATACTAAGTATTATTAAAGTCCCTATGAAGTAAAAAGTAATTGCTGCTTAATTGAAAGGCTTTTCAACGTAAAGAGCAATGGCATTTTCCTTTTTGGAATATCTTTTTTCGTTTTAGAGATATTCAAGTTTTTGTATTATGCAAATGAGGAAAGTGATGACGTCGTAAATAGTTCTACTTAAACAGTAGAATGCTGAATCAAGAATATCTCCAGAAATATTGGAGCAGTATTTTTCAAACTTGGCACCAGAAATGTACATCACTGAAGAAACAGAATGACACCTATGTTGTTGCCATGGCAACACTCTTGGCTCCAGTCCCTTTCTGTGAAAAACCAAATATCCTCATTCGCAACCTTTTAAAGTGGGACAGAGGGTCTTTCTCGGAACACAGATGGTTCCCATATTGTCTTAACTCTCCCCATTAGATTGTTGGGAGTGGATGATCCTTTTTAAGATAAAATCTGGGAATTTTAGTCTTAATTAAAACAGGACCAACAGCATAATTGCTGTCATGGCAATGGCACAACGGGTGTCTTTTTTTTTTTGTGATGTACATTTCTGGTGCCAAGTTTAAAGAACACTGCTTTAATATTTCTAGAGATATTCTTGATTGAGTGTTGAACTGTTTTAGTGAAACCACCTATGATGTCATCACTTTCCTCATTTGCATAAAACAAAAATGTAAATATCTCTAAAATGAAAAAAGATATTCCAAAAAGGAAAACACCAATCCTCTTTACTTCGAAAAGCCTTTCAAATAAGCAGCAATTATTGTTTACTTCATAGGCACTTTAAATAATAATAATATAGGTATCTAATTTTGTGTGATTTGCTATTCCTCTTAGTTTCATCTGCAAATTCATTATTAGTATCATGTTTGCATTTGTTCTAGTTTACATCAGTTTTTCCCAAAACATTTGATATCCATGTGCAGTTGATCCTTTTCTTGTAGACTCCTCAGTATAAATTATATAGTGTACTGATCACTTTGTCACCTCCATTATATTACACTCAGCTTGGTTGAAGTGAGGAGCAGTTCCCAAAAGATGTTGTTGGTCATCTGTCGGCCAACTGGGGGCTCACATGGCTCACTTGCTGGTTAGCTGGTTAGGTTAAATAACACTCCTATTAGCCTAACTAGCATTCTGTTTACTCTAAGTAGCACTCTGGTTAGCCTAAGTTAGCTTGTGGTTAGCCTTTTTATTGTGGTTAGGGATCCTGGCTCACTTGCCTTGCATGCCTTGCTGGCTCGCATATTATTAACACTCTGTGATGCAACATGCATATGTTCACTTATTTTGTTTATAGTGTGGTTATTAATTGAGTATCAAAACTAAATCAATCACAGTGGCAACAAAAACAACTTAAGAACCAATCAGAAGTAAAAACAAATCATGTAAAATAAATCAGTGCCAAGCAGGGGAAAATTACACACACACACTATTGATTTTGGTGTAATGTTGCCTGATTGGTCCAAATCCTCCATCCTACCGCCATCTGGATTTGTTCTTAGTATAGTCCCAAGTTCATATCCTTGACCATGTAGTGTAAAGAGCCAACTGGTCAGCCTCTCACCAGTTGGTATTCTTTCAAAATACTTGAAGAGGGAATCCACCAGAAGTTTGAGTAACCAGTGGACAACTATGTACCAACATGATTTAACTTGTATTACAAATTTCTATGCGACTGTTTTAACTTTCTTCTTAAAAGAAATCATTTCTAACAACACCAAATGTCGAAAACAAGTGTTGAAGTTCATATGAAACACCTGAAAATACTGGTGAAATGAAGCTGATGAGGAATTTTAGCTCTGTTTGCACAATTTTTCTGAACTTTGAAATTTATTTCCTCAACTTCCCTTGGGAAATTGTTTTTGGTGTTATTTCAGGTAAATATATCTTTAGCTTTTAGAAAATATAAAAAGGACTGTAACATACTCAGAATTTTTTCCGGTGCAAGGTTTTTGTCCACTGAAAGTTGAAACTGCTCGATTTCCTATCGCATTTCATCTTAATATGCTCTATTTACAGTGTCCCCAATTAATAAATAAATTTAACTCTAAATAAAGTTATGATTTTATTTTATTTATACATACCCCCATACAAGATGTCTTCTGGATCAGTCCCCAAAATGTGTACCAAAAAAGTAGAATGTAAGCAAAAACAGCAGTCCCGTTTAAAACAAGTACTTCAGTGTTGGCCAGAGTATAACAGCCAAGAAATCTCCATTGGGCGAAGAAGGTTAACATCATCATGACAATTAAAGGCTGAAATGTAAAGCCAACAATGAAAAACTAAAGGAAACCCAGTAACTGCAAGAGGGCAACTTTTCTTAACAATAATGTAATAAATAATAATAGATATATATAGCGTTAAAATTATCAAATATTCTGAAGCGCTTGACAATGTAAGATTAAGATTACAGTAAAAATATAAGAAAAATGTGTCTAAAAATAATACAATTTTAAAAACTGACACCTGACACCTTAACTGACTCCTCTATTCAAAATTTGTTTGATTTAAGTTAAATTTGAATTATGATGTACAAAAATTACTGCAGTTTTTAATTAGTGTCTGTTGTACTCCTCTGTGCATGTGAGGCAATTATTAGAGTTTAAACTGATGGTCTAATTTTTAAAATTGGAATTAATTAATCCTCTTCCATCAATCTTGTGGGAAATGTGAAAGTTATTAACAGTAATGGTTTTCAGGGTATTATTTTGAAATTCATTTGTGGAGGGTTTCCATAGCATTTTTGTATTATTTTTTTTTGTGTGTAAAGATCATACAAAGGGTCCAACAAAGAACAATTAGGTTTCCAAAGAAAGAAGTTCGTTATAAAGCCACACAAGCAGGGCTCGAAAAAAGTGCTGTCCCATTGTCCTGGACAGATACAAGGTAGATTTTCTTTTTGGGCAAGTAACTTTTCATTCTCGCTTGGCCAATGGGCAAGGGATCAGGCAAGTTGTCTGCCAACTAAAGCATTAAAATTACAACTAAGACTTGCCCAGGGCAAGCAAAATTTGAGAGCTACTTGTCCCAAGGGCAAGCTGGAATTTTTCAAGCCCTGGCAAGAAAATCTCAAAATATTCCAATAAGTGGCACAATTTGGTACTGAGTCATAAAATTTCTACTAGTTAAAACCTTCCAGTGGACTTTGGGAATGGGAATTGTGAAAATAGTAACTGGATAAAGAGTTTGCCAATATTTTGGTTTGGTTGAAAAAACTTCTCTAGGGCAACTCGGGTATTCACAGGATTGATTTTTTCTACTGAAACTTTAAAAAAAAGACAAAAACACCAAAAGGTCCTTGGGTGAAGCGATAGCGGCTTTGACAATGTTACTCAATAACTACAGAATTTGTTTGGGAATCATTCATTGAACTACAAAGTTGTCTTTAATGAAAACAATTTGTGCTCAAATTTGAACAAAATAATCCACGACAACCCTACATTTACTAAGTGATTTCATTATGTAGCTTTATTTAAAATAGCATATTTAGGTCTAATATAATGGGAATTCCCATACAAAGTCTACAAATCATTTGTTGCCTGACATTATCAAAGCTTTGTATACTTAGCCCAGGTCAGTGAGAATTTTAGGTAAATCTGAGTGTTATTTAGGCTGACTGTATTGCCCTTCTGCAACAGGTCTATTTCAAACATACCATGAAGATGTAGTGGCCAAGTTTTGTTGCAAATTTGATGTGGAATATCTCTACCAAGTACAGTTGATAGTACAGACTTAGGCCAGTTACATTTGTTAATGGTGTTACAAAGAACATGGCCAAGAATCTTGTAAAACAGTTTCTGGACCGCATAATTGGATCACAGCAGGGCTGCCAACAGGACATCTCCCACGAATTGGGCCAATGACGTTTAGGGGGATGTGACTGTATAAGTGAAGGAAAGAACTAGTTTATGACAAAAGTAATAAACTGACCACAATTTGTTTATCCCAGCCCCAGTAGTCTGGCTTAATTGCCATTTAATGTCACAATTTCAGATAGTCCTCACACAGTCAGAATTTCAACACAAGCCTTGCTGTTCATCATCATTTCCATGGCTACCATGTCATGTTGCATGTTGGAATTTTACCCCAACAGGGTGTTCATCTTAATCACATGAGATAATGCTGTGAGAATTCCACAGCCTTTCAGGGATTGTTGTTGTCAAAATTGGGTATCCTCTGAATTGTGGTTAAGGAACTTAATAGCTGTTATTGCAGTTATCAGCGGCTTGACACACAAACGAGGCAAAAGGGTTGATTCTGCATTGTATTGACCCTTTCGCCTTGTTTGCATACCTTTTAAAAAAAAAGAATATTTGACTGCAGACTCCACTGCAATAACAGCAATTAGGACTTTTCAGGTCTCAAAAGGCAAAGTTTCTTATGCTCAAGGGATCAGGGCAGAAAAGGAAGTGCAGTGACCTTATTTACTATGGTGACTCCAAATTGAGCAGTTGATATTCAGACCTAGTGTTCTTGGGCATAAGACACTTCCCAAATTCAGTTGACTGCAGTGTGAGGACAGCACACTTCCCAAAACCCTTACCCAATGTTTATGACCAAAATCTACAATTTTCCCTATCCTATTTATGACCTGACCAAACATTTGATACCCTATTTATGATATGACCCCTAAATCAATACCTGATTTCAGACCTGCCTTATAATTAGTTCCCTACTTCAGACCAAAGTAAATTGCCATAAACATAATTTGTGGAGGGCTTTTGTTGATGGTCTTATCGATAGTGATGAAAAAGTAGCTTTTTCTTAAAAACATACCTATGTCAAGACGAGAGTGCAAAAACCATACCCTATTTATGACCATAATGGCCAAACTCGATACCCCATTTACGACCAAAACAGCTGAAAAACCATACTCTTTGGGGCCGTGCATACCTATATAGCCCATATGAGGGAGCATCATAGTCCATTGCAGGTCACCTCACCTCCCCCCAACTACCAATCAAGGCACTGAAATTAAATTATCTTGCCCAAGAGTGACCCTAGCCTGAGCTACAAAGCCTCCTGCATTTTGAGAAATAATTGATGAATTAATAGAATTATTATATTATTGTAACAATTATTATACTGTATTCATTACTATTATTATTATTATTATTATTATATATTTATTTTATTAATACTGACAGTTACCCCCAGCAGTGGATCATGTTCATCAGTTGCACTTAAAGCATCCACACTAGCACTTGCTCCATCAACTTGATCTGTTGCTGCAGCTCCAGATTCCTTTAGACTACGCCGCTGTCCTCCCACAGCTCCATATGTGGTCTCAACTAGTCTTGAGGAAGTGCGATGTTTAAGTTCTTTTCTTACACCTTCATTGTGCACTATTAATTCATCCCACAGTGGATCTAAAAATTCCATCAATTGCAGAAATGAATGAAAATGACTGGTGGGCCTGGCAGTATGGCAGCAAACTGATTCTGATGCTGATATTGACTTTTCACGTAGGCGTACGGGCCAGGGGGTCTGGGGGGTTGCAGGGCAAGTCAGTTTTTGGGGGGCAACAAGAGAAATTGGGGCAAATTTTTTAAAACATTTCCATTCGTTTCGAGAAATTACAATGCCACTAAAAAAACAGCGAATAACAATACTGTTAATTAACATACAATAAGGTGCGACCCAATACTCAAAAGTAGTGCGAGTTGGAATTTTCTTAACACCCCTTTTTTTTCGTGTCTCAGATTGTCCCTAGACAAAAGCTTTATTTTGTAAGAATTTGGAATGTTTTTCATTCTCAGTGCCCACTGTTTGAGCATTGCAGAAATTTCATTCACATCCTTTGGCTTTGGGCTGAATGGCATGAAGAAAAAAAATCGCTCACTGGTTTCTATTCCACGAAATCAACTGAAGACGAGGCACTGTATAAACTGGTGAAGTCTGCTTTCACTGAACTCAGGGTGCGTTCCTTTGGGTTAATCTGGATCAGGATCAGTGATCCAAGATCACTCGGATCATGGTGCATCAAAGGAACCGATGAATCCACTCAGGTCACAGATTCATCGGTTCCTTTGATAAACCATGATCCGAGTGATCTTGGATCACTGAACCTGATCCAGGTCACCCCAAAGGAACGCACCCTCAATCTGGACCTCAAGAAAATTGTTGGTAAAGCATTCGATGGCGCAGCTAATAGGAACGGTCCAGATACACAAGGGACTCTAAACAAGAATGGAAAAGTGCTCCCGCTCTGTATCTACATCCACTGTTACGGACATGTGCTCAACCTCGCCCTTCAGGATACTATGACACAGATTGAACCATTGCGTAACGTTCTGGGCACTATCCAGGCCCTGTAGCGAGTCTCAATGACACGCCCTGTTTGGCGACACAGGCGTAGAAGGCGAGGACGGTCTGAAACTGACGCTGAAGTCTTTGAGTGTCAAGAGGTGTGAGGTGTCCATGCTGGTGGGTATTAAGCCGTGAAGACCGTACACGGACAAATGGAACACATTGTAAAAGCTGTGCTCACGTTGTCTTCAGACAAAGATCAAAAAACCTACGCTGAGAGCAGAGCTTTATTTACCGCCATTTTATAGTTCTATCTGTGTGTGTTGAAAATAATCTTAAGCAAAACTAGTGGTCTGTGCTGAAATCTGCAAGCAGGGGAAGACGGCCGACTCCATCTCCACCCGTGAAACGCCAACATGACCATTCAGAGTCTACGCCAGTGCCGGAGTGAAGGAAGTTTCAGCAGCGCCGTATGGCAGATAGTATCAGCAATGGATCTGAAAATGAAGAAGTGACTGACCCATTCTCAGTTTGAATTACGAGAAGCCATGGCACCCAGACACAGGACATGGTGCCGCATTCAAGCCCTTGTGGGTGAACACACGCAAAGACAAATGCAGCTGACACTGGAATCGCAACACCGCATTAACACTTACTATGTGTTGTTGTCCGAGCTTGAGATCAGATTCAGTAGAAATGACCAAGAAATACTCTGTGCTTTGGGAGATCATGATCTGTCACAGGCAGACGCCTGCTAAACAAGAAAGCTTTCCCCGCATCGCTAAATTTTACAAAACTGGAAGCTGAGCAGAAAATACGCGAACTTTCGCCTTGAGCGCGGGTTCCACTCCGCGACTGTTTGATTTTTTCAGAAATACTGCAGATTATGCATGAGAACGATCTATTTGATATGTTGCTAGAGTTTTCCAACGTGGTGCATATCCTTCTAGTGATACCTGCTACATCGTGTTCTGCAGAACGATCATTCAGTGCGTTGCGCAGATTGAAAACCTACCTCCGCAACAACATGGGGCAACAGCGTGTCAGTAACATCGCACTGATTAACATTGAAAGAAAATATGCCAATTCTGTACCAAACAATGACATGGATCGTATTATTGATAAATTCGGCCGTCGCAATGGCAGGGACAGTTGTTTCTTTTGTTGTTTTTTACTTGTAAGGTGATCTATATGATAGATTCATATACAAGAATATTCTCACCGGGATTCAAATGTAAGATAATTTTCGCTCCATATGCAGGCCTATGTTAGTGAATCCTATGACCCTCACTTGTGCTCGATTATTTTGTAAAAATTTGGGCAAGTTGCGAAATTTTTTGGGCAAGTGATTCACCGCTCCTCCTCCCCCACCCCCCTCCCCCTCCGCCCCTGGGAAAAGATTGCCCGTACGCCTATGATTGTGCATGTAATTAACACCACTCTTCTATCAAAAAACAGCTTTGCTGAGTAAAACTGGGGATATCAGTCTTACAGCTACCCTGAAGGAAGGTTCTAACCACATCTACATTACTTGGCAATAATGATCTACTAGTGTAAAAAAAGACATAATGCGTGTACGATGCGTGTACCTTTGTTGTTGTTCGTGTGCCAACCGTTTTCTACGATGTGGAAAAACGGAATTCGAATGTCCAGTTTCGTTTTTCGCTTACCCACCACATCGAAAAAGGGAATTCGAGATTCCGTTTTCGTTTTCCGTTTTCCTACTACGTTGAAAATGGAATTCCAAGCTCTATTTTCGTTTTTCGTTTTCAGCAAACTTTGGACAACAAAATCCTAATTGTCATTTCCTTTTTTCGTCTTTCGTTTTTGTAAGATATTGAAAAACGGAATTTGAACTTTGGTTTTCGTTTTTCGTGTCTGCGTTTTTGTCACTTTCTATTTTAACTGAACAGGAAGAATGTTGGCACTTCCTGTCGCTAACAACAGACCTGGAAACCAAGGATTGTGTTTTGGCCGGAATAAAATATCCTTGTTGAAGTCTTTGCCCGCCGTTTTCTTATTGAGGAAAATAATAGTTGTGAAGACCTTCTCGAGGAAATCAAGAACCGTTACTAGAATCTAAGGGGCTGTACAGTAGTTTGCTAAGTGGAAAAAGGTTTTTCAGTTTTCATGGTACAGTGGAACCTCGATTTAACGAAGTCGCTGGGGACCGGCCAAATTTGTTCGTTAAATCGAGGGTTCGTTATATCGATATAACGAATTTGAGGGGAAACGACCAAAATGTTCGTTATATCGAGGTCATAGTTAATAATTGATTTGTAATACAGGTGACTTCTGTCACGCAATTCAATGCAATTTTCGTCCCCCAGAGGTGCCGCGTTGTGAGATGCAATTCATTAAGCATGGTGGCTTTCAGTATCAATTATTTTCACTTTTGAGCAGACGCGCAGCTTTTGTTTACCAAAGAACGACACTTTCAGAGTAGCGATTTAACAATGTTACAACATAGAGGTTATACGGAAAATTGTCTATGCAAACAAGGAAACAGGCTTTGGTGTTGTTATGTTGCACTACCCAACATTTCCGGAATTCAAAGAAGATAGAGCAGAAGTTAATTGATGTCGAAATACTATAGTGCCAATGTCTCTGACATATAATAAGCCGTTGACTGAAAGGTTGCTGTCTCTTTACCACAAGGAGTACAAGGATTTGTTGACTGTTGATCTGTTCAGCGTTTATCTTTTGTCGTGTGTTGACACTGTAATTCGTTATATCGAGGTAGATTTTACGTTTGGACTTCCGGATTATGTTCGTTATATCGAAGAATTCGTTATATCGAGGTTCGTTATACCGAGGTTCTATTCCATATGTTTTACTGTAACTTTGGCCGGGACCTAGAATTTCGTTCGTTATATCGAAGACTTCGTTAAATAGAGGTTCGTTAAATCGAGGTTCCACTGTATCAAGAAGAGAAGGACAGTTGCGGATGGAACAGTCGATATCCGGTCAGTGTAAAATGAAGACTGCGGACTGCGGACTGCGGACTGGGGTAAAATGCAGACTGCAGACCAGGTGTAAAATACAGACCGTAGACTTCTTAACTGAGTCGTGTTACTGTTTCCATCACTGAGAGCTACGGTAAACCGGAGCGTTATTTAGGCTAACCTGAGTGATATTTAGGCTAACCGGAACATGAAACTTTCACTACAATTAGCCTGAATAACCCTGTTTCCGGTTAGAAATCGATAATGGAAATACCACCGTCGATATATACTTAAAAAGTCTGTAGTCTGCAGTCTGCAGTCTGCATTTTACTCCTGGTCTCTAGTCCGCAGTCTGCGTTTTACACTAACCGGTCGATACCGAAGTAGAAGATGCCATATCGTAGGTTCGACCCGGAGGGGGGGTACTGCCATATATAAGCTATATAGGTATGTGCCGCTGTGAAGGGTATGGTTTTCAAGCAGTTTACTTTAGGATAGGGTATATAAATCAGAGCGTTTGGGTCTAGAATAGGGTATCATATTTCACAAAACTGATTAGTTGGTTGAAAATTTTATCTAGACTAAGGAAACCACAAATCGCCACTCAAAAAATCGGCAAGTTTAAATTTACGCAAATCAGCCTCAACAGTGTTGATAAATGGGGGGATTTTGGGAGTTTACTCTAGTAAAGGGTAGCAAAATTCAGCTGAACTAGCTCTGGTATAAGCTAAGGGTTCCAGGGTGGGACCTAAATAGCCATTTCATTCCGTGATTTGTGATAGTATACGCATTAATTTGTGATAGATGTGCATAATTTCATTTCATTTCATAAGGCTCTCGTTAGCCTGTTTACGGTTAGCTCTCAACTGATGATGGAAACGGTAGCACGATTCAGTTAAGGAGTCTAAAGTCTGCATTTTACCCCTGGTCTGCAGTCTGCATTTTACCCCAGTCCGTAGTCTCCAGTGTGCGGTCTGCAGTCTGCAATCCGCAGTCTCCAGTCTGCATTCCACAGTCTTCAAACACTGACCGGATAAGGACTGTTCCATGACTTCCATCCGCAACTGACCTTCTCTTCTTGATACCATGATAATTAACTACAAAACCTTTTTACACTTAGCAAACTGTGCATTCCCTTAGATTCGGGTAACGGTTCTTGATTAACTCGAGAAAGGTCCTCACAGCTATTATTATCCTCGATAAAAAACGGCGGACAAAGACTTCATCAAGGATATTTCATTCCCGCCAAAACATATCCTTAGTTTCCAGGTCTATTGTCAGCGACAAGAAGTACCAACAGTGCCGGTTTAGGTAAAATACGAAAGTGACAAAAACACAGAAACGAAGAAGGAAATTCGAAGTTCAAATTCCGTTTTTCAATATCTTATGAAAACGAAAGATGAAAAACGAAAATGACAATTAGAATTCTGTTGTCCAAAGTTGTGGGAAAACAAAAACGAAAATAGAAGTTCGAATTCCATTTTCAATGTAGCGGGAAAACAGAAAACGAAAATGGAATTTCGAATTCCCTTTTCCGATGGCGTGGGTAAACGAAAAACGAAACTGGATGTTCGAATTCCGTTTTCGCGCTCCGCAGGAAAATGGTTGGCACTAAGATAGACGCATTGTTGACTGTCTGGTCAATGAAAGAATGCAGGGAGCAGTTACACAAAGTGCCACAGAGTGTTCATTATGATCTCACTTTATCCTGGAAGTCAAAGAAAAAATACTAACTATTTTATATACTGTACATAAATTTTGTGGCATTTACAGTGTAATACTTACGATTGTAAACTCTGTAATTGGGGTCATATTCAATGTCCTCCTCAGTAACCACACCCAAGTATTCACCTTCATTGCTGCAGTATGGAACAACAAATTTAACCAACCCACCAGGGTTCTCCAGCACGTCATCTGTCATTAGAAGTTTCGCTTCTGCTCGAAAACTTGTACAATTTTCATCTCTTGGTTTGATCTTTTTCAAGAATGCTTGGAGTCCAGCCAACTTTATCTGCAACAAAAATTTTAGAATTATTTCAACCATCATGATAACATTAGTCTAATGGACTGGGTATGGCTCTTAGAAGAAACTCTATGTTTTCATAATTATTAAACCTCTTATTCCAAATGCAGTCTTAATAACCAAGAAAAAAATTTTCTCTTGAAATAACTTACTGAATTGTGGGAAGGTAAAATCACATATTTCAGTGTGAAATAGTGAGCGGTGGTTGTTTTTCTGGAGGTCTTCCCAGCCTGTTTGTTAGGTATGTACTGTGATTAATAAATACTTTTTTAATGGCAAAATAAGCCATAATGATATGACGGTGATAAGATGGTGATGATAACAATGATGATGATGATGATGACGACGAGGACTTTAAGTAGAACATCATACTCCACCAAGATTTTTGGAAGGAACCCCTCCCCCCTTGAGAAAATAAGATGTTAATTACTCGTTTTAGCACCAACCTCATACTGCTCTTTCTCAGGATCATGCTGGCGTTGATCGGGCCACACCCTTCCTGCAATGGCTCCATGCAAAGAATCTCTTTGATTCCTGCGTGGCGATGGTTTCAATTGTTGACCAAAATCAACAAACAGAACAACTTTATCTCCAATGTCAGCAAAGTTAGAGAAGTGATTTCCTGATGAACACATGCGCACCAAGGGCTTTCTGGGACTGTCTGGCGGTCTGGATTCTGGGGTAGTACAGCAAATTTCCATTTTAATGCCTCTTTCTGGAACTCACAACCTACCAACATCAAGAACAACTTGTTTGCAGTTTGTTACTTCCACTCTGTGATCAGACTAAAATTAAACATTTTAGTGGAAACCAAGCTTAATGCCCTATACCCACAGAGGGATGGATGTACCCCCGGGGGATTCCCATATAAAATGACGGACACCCCAGACAGAAGCTACAACTCCCGCCGAAGCTACAAAGAAATGTATGGAAACAACTCCCGATATCACAGACTCTCGCTATTACGAAATTGCGGACTCTTCATTTGGGCCCAAAATAATTTGTTGTTGTTATAGTCTTGTTTCAATGGCCAACTTGGACGTACCGAATGACAGATTTATTCTGTAGTCTAAAAATGTTAATAGCTAGTTTGTACAGTATTTTGACCTAGAAAGTATGATTACGTATCAAAAGTAAATGTGTTCTATAAATTGAAAGAAACTGGAAATCTTAAAAGAGTACAGCAGCATGCATTATATAAAAATAAAAAATCTGGGTCATTTTTATCACGCCCCGCTATTGGGGACTCTGAGTTGACTATGAAAAGACACAACCATGTGAGCGATCGTGTGGTCCGGCAGTGTTGCGTGACATGTGACCACTCGCAGAACGCAACATTTTAATCATTCCTTCACATATCCCACGCAAGGTTTTAAATTTATAATTCATTGCGTAGCATGATCCATTTGAAGAAAAGTAGTTCAGCAAACCATGAGATTCTACTGTTTAAATCTTGTTTCGCTTTGGCTAGGTCTGGTGTAAAGGGAGCAATTTCAGTTTCATTGCATGCCATGAAAAATACGTGCGTATGAATCGCCTCGCTGGCTTGCGGTTTAGATTTGCGGTTGGGTAATCATGAAATAAACTGCCTAATTATTAACATCTGAACCGATGGTCTGAATGAGATAAACGACAAACAATGAGTGTAATTTTGCTGTGCAAGTTTGCATCCACGATCAGAATTAAACCAAGTTTAAAGTGAAAGAGACTGCCATATACTATTGAATAGAATCACACAGGAAAACATCACAGTACTTACGTCTAACAGATCGAACGTTGGGAACTTACTATCTTTTGAGGAGGATTTAATTTATAGATGGTCTCGATGAAACTATGAAATAAGCAGTTGGTCCGCCTTTTTTCACCTTGAAGGCTACGAGAAATGCTCTTCTTCTCGAATTATAACTTTGATTTCATGCTAACTTTGTGTAAAAATCCACTAGAAATACAAATTCGACAAACCTAAAGTTCGATCTATTGCAGATATGTTGGCGGAAATATTAACTGCTTTGCATGTCGTTACTTTATACGCTTACCTCGAAGAATCTTGCCCGATGTCTGTGAAAAATAATAATAGCAACCTTCCTCTTTGCACTTTGCTAGCTGCACTAAAATGAAGGAAAGAAATTTACGGAGCACGTTTAATACTGCATAGCACTTCACAGGAAAGCAGGAACATATTGGATTACGCATGCAAAGCAGTGAAATTATGCCGCGTGACTGATTCCGGGGAAAAACCGGGAACAACCCAGTAACAGGAATGACAGGAAGCGGAAACCGAAACGAAGTTCAAGGCCAGCAGCATCTTTAATCGCGCATTTTTACAAGAATGTCACCTTGTGAGAGACAACCATTGTATGGGTTAGCATTATTGAGTGTTCTTCTGTAGTTAATGCTGTTCAAACCGACTGATTTGGCTGTCAGCAGATCGTTGCGCGACATTTGCATTGCAACGTCGGGGATTCCCCTAGTTCATTTGGAGACGCAAAGTGCAATGACTCGAATCGGTCAAAAATAGAATTGATCACTAACAAGTCACGAGTTTTTGCTATTGCTATGCTAATCTTGGTTTGCAAGAATGCTTTGTGCCTCTCTTTTAACAAAGCCGGCGATTAGCTGAATGTCTAGATCACTCGAGCAAGCTTTCGGCTGCGTGCGTGACCACCAAATAAGCTAAAATACTACCAGTTTTCATCCCGCCTCTGTTTAGTCTGTTTAATTAGTCTCAAAAATACGCATTGCTCTTTGTCCTGCTAGCAAAACCCGTCTATTATACTTCTTTAACTATATCCTCCTCTCTGGTTTTGGATTGGGACCGCGATGGTCTTTCACCAAACCTGTTTCCTCACTGTCATGCCATCAAACATAAAAGTCCGTTCAATAAGAAAAGTCAAGAATCTGGAATATGATAGATGATTGATACGCAAACAACCTTGGCAAGATTCAGGACTGTTCGGTTTTTCATACGCACTTTTGCTATTCGAATAAATATTTCACTCAAATTTAGAGAGCTTTGTATAGAGACGCAAGGGCACTAGCCTGCAGTGCAGGCGTCTTATTGGGGCGAGTTAGTATTACAACCTTGCGACCGCCGTTTTAGACCGCCATGTTAGACCCCCTTGGTAAAACTTTCTTTCTCTCCCCAGTCTTCCACTGCATGAAAAATTCAAGATGGTGGCTAAACTTTTTACGATGTGAGCGCTCGCTCGAAAAAATCTCGCCTGCTCTGCAGGCTACAAGGGCACCAATATCGCAATCATAAAGTAACAAAAATGTATGTTTTGTTCTTAAAAGTAACATTTATCTCTCTACTTCTCCAACACATTCACATTATCAATACTTCTTGTAATGCAAGGAGTGTACGTTTCGCAAAAACTTTAACGATAAGTCATCTTTTGGCCTACGTGACAGCGGGCCGCCATCTTAATGTCACGCATGCAACAAAACGAGCTCTGTCGAGAGTCTGAGGGGTTTATTTCCGATGAAACTAAAACTCGGAAGAATTGAAAAAATTTTTAATTTTCGACTATGACAACGTCATATGAAAATCCCACGAGAACCACCAATATCTTTGACCAGCATACCAGAAATTCACAGTTACACTCTGTGGATATCCAATGCCAAGTACTTTAGCTGAAAAAATCCCCAGCTACTCAGTGGCGGATCCAGACCTTGAGTTAAGGGGTGGAGGGGGGGGGGGGGGAGGGTTTGTTTTACTTGCACTGCCGGTTTTTCTTCCTTCTGTCATTTCTTCTTCTTTTACCCAAAATAAAGGGGTTGGCGGCCCCCCCTGGCCCCTCCCCTAGATCCGCCACCGCTACTCATATTTCTTAACTAACAATAGTTAGCAAAAGAGCTGTGGTAAGCAAATTCGATAAATGCAGAATTTGAAACAATCCGTAGACACAAAGCACTTTTTTTTGATACTATAATCCACAAAGTAGTCATTCCGTAACAATATTGAAACCTTACTGCATAGTTTATAGATGTTTCACTAGATATTTTGCTAAGTAACATTTGGTGGAAACATTTGGCATTCGATTAATCTTAGAAAAAAAAAAACAAACGAGAAAATATGGAAAGCGAAAGTTAGACTTTGCCATCTGTCTTTAGCAAGAGGGTAGGGGTAGGGGAGAATCCTCCTCCTACCCCGCGAGTAAGAAAAGCCTGATACTCAGGCTAGTAAAGTGTCGAGACTGAAAGCGAAATAAAATTTTGTTTCTGAAGCGAAAGTGTTTCTGATTTTTTATTTTCGGAAACACGAGAGTTACATATGCATCTTTCCCAAGAGCGGGAGATATCGTGACTCGTCAATCGAAACACACGCAGTTTCCGTGATGGTTATGTAGATATGAACTTTGGCCAAGCATAAGAATAAGCATAAAAAGAGCTTATGCGCTAGTGGGGACGGCCGCGACATAAGCACAAGCATAAGAATATCAAAACCTTGCGTTCTTCTTATGTTTAGGTTCACACTTGTGAGATAAGCATAACACAAGTAAAATAAGCATAAGCGCGAGCACAAGAAAAAAGGAACATGTTTCTTTTTCTTGTGCTTATGCTTGTGCTTATTTCACTTGTGTTATGCTTGTTTATGCTTATGTCGCTATTGTGTCCAGTGAGGACATGTTGGCAGAAGTATAAGCCTGAGCGTAAGACTATCAGCCAATCAGCGAGCACTTTATGCTTATGTCAACGATGTCCTAACTGAACATTTAAGCGCATAAGCTTCTTATGTTTATGCTCATGCTTGGGTCGCTAATGAGGACAGGGAATAATAGGAAAGAGCACGCAATTTTGTTTAACCGGTTTAAAAATGTTAAGAGAGCGAAGTACGATCGGGAAAACTGATTCAACCTACAATTCCAAGATTTCAGTGATGTTCTGATGATACGTTCTATTTTGGTTCGTGCGGGACCCGGGTACGGGAAGACAGACTGAAGCTGGGGTCTTTCGTCACTCATCGAGAGACTAGGCTGACGCCGTGGTTCACTCGACTGTCGCCGTAGCGACTTTGCGAAGCTGACGTTTCGAGTGTCAGCCCGTCGTCAGAGCTAGTGACTTAACTTCGTTTCCAGGGTTTCTGTTCGTCCTGCCCCTGGAGTGCGAAGAAGAGAGACCCTGGGAACGAGGTTGCTAAGTGACTCTGTGGGCTTGTCATGCAATCTCAGGAAGCGTGACGAGCCCAATGGGGTTTCGTTTTACCGCAAACCCAACATCGAAATTTTGAGAAACAACAAAACGTTTTTTAAAAACATGTTTCAACAGAAACTTCTGTCATCTTCAGTTTAAATTACAAAGTGCGCAAAACGCTAATTGACTATAGGAACAAAAGGAAACAAGAAAATGTAAAATATTATAAAGAAAGTTTTAAACCATCAACTTTATCATCTTAATTTAAAACTTTCTTTATAATATTTTACATTTTCTTGTTTCCTTTTGTTCTTATAGTCAATTAACATTTCGCGTACACTATATATTCAACTCTGTACTTTGTAATTTAACCTAAAGATGACAGAAGATTCTGTTGAAACATGTTTTTAAAAAACGTTGTGTTGTTTCGCAACATTTCAACATGTCTGCTACTATCCAGAACTTTTGGCAAACCCAATATTAAGATATCAGAGCTCTCTCTTGCGTGGGCCAGACTTGTATCAAGTCGTCTCTTGTCAGAAAATTGTCAGAAGTGAAAAATAATTGGAAAGAGCATACAGTTTTCGTACGAGAGTCCACTTGGGGGAGGGGATTTTCACTGATGATATATGGTCCATACCAGAAACATTTAATGCCACTCAGTTTTATATTATATTTGAAGCACGCGGTGATTTGACATTTCTTCTCTGAATGTTAAGAAGTTCCATATTTCCAAGGAACTCTGAATCATAATCACTATTTTGTTTTATAAACAATGACGACTTTTTCAGGTACTCCGACCACTTTTATACGAACAAGTCCGAACTTATTCCTAAGGATTGTCCTAAGTTGTTGCTCGAGATAGCAAAAAATGTTAGTTCATAGCACTTCTCAAACTCATGTTTAAACAGTTTGATGATTTGAGAGGACTGGGTGTACAATGAATGCAAAAACAGGAAATCATGACCTGAACGGAGTTTGGATATCTGATCTTAATTAGCACAGATTTTTACGACTTTATTTCTCCGTTTGCTCCTTATTTTTAGCTTGGATTGGGAAGTAATATATCAAACACGAAAGACCATGTTTGACTACATTTCTAAACACCTCGAAGTTCGTCAAAAATACTCCACTGCGCGTCATATTTTCAACTCTCTTCTCGGTGTTTGCAAATGTGGTCAAACACGGTCTTTCGTGTTTGATAAATTACACCGAACATGATGCCGCTGCGAAACTAATGTTTTTCAGTGATAGTTTACCCGATTGCAGCGCAATCCACGGCTAAGAAAAGAAAAGTGCTATGTTTATTTCCAAGGGGTAAAATGTTCTATTCACATCCTGACAACAATCTTTCCAACTGTATGCTGAGACAGTTGCTGCAGCGTGTCACAAGCATCTTCCAGAGATACAGTATGGTGAATGACCGGCCTGAAAGATAACACAGAAATACAACTTATTAAAGCATCATATTCCAGCCTTCTGAACGGCGCAGTATATGCCCGCGAACGTTTAACAAATAGATTCCACGTTGCCGGGCGTCTGTTCAGTAATAGATCACAGAAGACGTCAAAATGTGGCAAGAACAAAAACGTGGCACACGAGACGATAGCCCAACATGTCACTGATGTTCTTTTGCGCCTGCACCCAATTCACTGATGTTGCCTTTGCGCATGCGGCCAATTCGCCGGTAAACAGGCGGTAGTAAAGAATTTGGGTACATAAGGGTATACCGGGAAAGGAAGAAAAACGCAACAAAACAGATAAAACACTGCTTTTTTCGTATTTGAACAAAATGCACATTTTTTGCGTAAGGTAACCTTGATTTTTCTATACCTTTCTTTGAGCCCTTCATGTTATATTTCAATCAGCTGCAAACCAAGAAGCAAACTTTCTTACAATTTGGAACATTTCTATTATCTATGAAAATTAATCACGGTTATAACAGTGTTTTCTTCTCACCTTATGACTGAGTTGGACAATTTATCCATGATGTCACAGAGGATATCTTTGGTAAGTTAAAGAAGAAAATTAACTGCCCAGGAGCCCATTTCTCGAAGGTCCCGAAAAGTTTTCACAACCGGAACGCCATAGCAAAATCTCGAACCTTATGGTTACAGAGCTGTTTTATTCACATATTCTCACTGTGAACAGAAGTTCCCTTTATACATCAAGTTTCAGGCGTATACACTTCTCCAGTTTTAGATACAGATGAACAAAAACTGGCTTTACGGGCCCGAAAAGTTTCCGGGGTTTTCGAGAAACGGGCCCCAGGTATGTAAAGTCTGTCTTGGAGTTTTCAGAAAAATGGACAATTTAACGAATTGACGTCAGTTTTTCATGCGTCTGTCCTGTTATTAATCGTGAATAGTAGTATATAGGGAATTCGACAAATACCATTTCGCAGAGGCGGCTTTATTTTACCTTATTGCAGCCCCCACATTCAAGTCCGGCCCTCTCAGGCTCGGGCCGGATGAAGCTGGGGGCTGCAAAACGGTTAAATGCAGCCCCCTCTTTGAAATAGTATTTGTCGAATTCCCTATATACTACTCACAACAAAGGAGTGTAAAATATTAGAAATGCGCGAGCCCGCTGTAATACCGCCCGAGTCGCGATGTATAGAACGCCAAACAAGTGTGGGTAGCTGAAGCGGGGCCAGAAAGAAAGCTGCGGAAAGCGCTGTTACGGGGCGTACTGCGGCCAGCACAACTACCAGCTGAAAAAAGGAATGAAAAAGCCAGAGCCCTGCAGAGAATGCGGAGTCGGGCTTCTGTGCGACTACCGTCTCTGCAGCCAGTGCGGGGGAAACACGGTAAAAATGAGGCTTTACCGCAAAAAAGAAAAAGCAAAAAAAGATTTTCAGCGTGTTTTGCTCGAGCTGCAAGAAAGAAACCCGCCAGTTAGAGAAAGGTGACCTGTGTTATATTCAAAGGAGCCCTGTCTTCCAGCATTCAAGAAAGACTGGAAGAAGAACTCGCAAACATTGACCCCGCGGTATTGCGTTATTTCGATGAGCTTCTTGCAGAAAGCCCGCCAGCGGTAAGAAAGGTTCTCCAGAACGTGCTGAACGAACCAATTTCTCAAGAAACGCAGGTGCGTCTGCAAAAGCCTCTTCATCCGAAGCCTTACCAGCCAAGAGCCGCACCACGCCAAAGAAGGCAAAGAGGAGTGCAAGCGCTTCTGAGGGAGTATGACCCCTTCCCTGCGCAGAGAGTTCGAACAGTGACAGACTACCAGAACGAGATTCAAGATCTGTTCGACGATGCAGAGAAAGAAGGGGAAGAGATCACAGGCCGGCGTTTCATTAGATGGCGCTTCATCAGGCGTCTGGGGAGAAACCTCATGCCAGAGTTTATGGAAAAGATACGCGAAAGAGTAAGCACGTCATTCTATCTTCGACACGTTTTCGGGTACCAGTTGCGGAACATTGAGGACGGAACGGTAATCGTGTACTATTCGAACCCCAAGGGCTCACAGTGGTATAACAAACAAGAAGACGCAGAAAAATGGCTTAACACGCGGGAAGAAGAGCGTCTCGACAACGAAAGAGTTGAAAGGCCCAACACGAAGTGGGCTTTCGAAGGCTTTTTCAACGTTGACGTGAAAGTTGTGCTCGACAGGCAGCCGTTGGTGGGAACAGGGCCATTGCCTGACTGGCTGTGCAACCTTACGCATAGCCGGGAGATGGTGGCATTGGACACGTACAACGACAACCTGTGCCTATGGCGGAGCATCGCAGTGCACCGAGGGGCACGCACAGATCGTTGCACAAAAGAAGCCCGAAGACTGGCCCAGAGTTTCTACAAACTAAAGACCATTCCAGAAAACTTCGGAAAAACGTCTCTGGACGAGCTCGACAAGGTGGAAGCGCATGTGAATGAGGGCTCGCCCGTCTCATCTTGGCTCGGAAAACGTGTCTACGAACCGGAGCGTCTTTGAGACGGAGAAGTGGTTTGGCACCTAAGAAGAAACCCGAACCCCAAAATCAAAAATGTTTTGACGATAGGTGTCTACGAAGGCCATGCTTTCTTGATAAAACACATCAAGAAGCTGGCAAAAACCTATGCATGCACCCATTACGGGCAGAGATTCATACAAGCTTCCAATCTGAAGCGCCATCATGAGATCTGCAGCGCGGGAGAAATGGTGATCCATTGCCCTCGGACAAAAGTGGAAGCCCCGGAGACAGCTTTCGAGAGAGTGATGTACCAAAAAGGCTCAGCGTTGGTGCAAGCGATTTTGTGGCTGGAGCGAGAAGCAAAGCGACGGGGTATACACATCCACCACGCGATGTGCGGGCACGGGTGCGAGAGATGGCTTCCCCGAGAAGGCGGGAAAATGAAGTCTTTTCCTGTCGACGGGTACCACTACAAAACGAGGGCGGTATTCCAATACCACGGCTGCCCCTTCCACGTATGCCCAAAATGTTATCCAAACCGACAGGAGGTCATAACAAACGGTAAAACAGCCGAACAACTGTACCAAGCCAGAGTGAACCGTTCCGCATTTCTGCGAAACAGTAGCTACAAAGTTATTGAGGCCTGGTCTTGCGAAGTTGGGCCTCTCAAGGGAGAATTCCCGAGGAAGCAAACGAAAACTTACCCGCACGCGATCTTGTACAATTTCGAGGCGTATGGCGACAAAAATTATCGGAAAGAGCCGACAGGCGCGTTAACGATAGAAAGCGTGCACGTGCTGATCTCTGTGAGCGTCGGGGACACTCTTGAAAGAGGAGCGCCCACCCATATCTGCGAAAGAAACCCCGTGGAGTTGGTCCGCAAGTTTCTGAAAGAGCTGGAGAGACGCGAGAAAAACATCCAGGACCAGGTGTGCGCGGAGTTTGTGCCAGAAGACATGCACCTGCTGACAAAAGACCAGCAGCAAAAGATTAATGAATGGTGCAACCAGGTCCCTGTCGTGGGCTTCAACTCAGGCACGTACGACCTGAATCTCATCAAGAACCACTTCGCCAGCACTCTCGCCGAAGTAGCAAAAAAAGTCAAAGTGGCCAAGAAGGGGAACAAAACCATGTTCCTGCTCACCTGTGGGGCCCGTTTCCTCGATATCATCAACTATGTTGGCCCGGGCACGAGCTATGCGAAATGGGTGAAAGCCTACGGAAGTGAGTCCGAGAAATCTTGGTTCCCTTACGAATGGTTTGACGTGGCTGAAAAGCTGGATTTCCCTGGGCTCCCAGAATACGAAGCCTGGTATTCGAAGCTGAAGGGCGGATACGTTCTGACGAGGAAGGAGTGGTAGGAGTGCAAGCGGCTGTTAAAGAAAAGGGGATGCGTATCTTCGCGGAGTGGCTGCACTATTACAACAATCTTGATGTCGCTCCCGGCCTCGAGGCGCTGGAAAAGATGAAAAGTTTCTACACAGAGAGAGGAATCGACATTCTGAAAGACACAGTGAGCCTGCCAGGGGTTAGTTTGCATTATTTGCTCCGAGGGGCAATAGAGAGCGGTGCAGACCTTTACAGTCCTGGCAGAGAGGCTTACAAAATGCTCAAAAGGGCGGTTGTTGGCGGGCCGAGCCCTGTTTTCACAAGACGGCATGAGGCCGGTGTGACGCGGATAAGGTCGCCTCAGTTCGAAGAACCGCGTCTGTGCAAAAAGATTCTCGGTTTCAACGCCACTGCTCTCTATCTCTCGACCATGCTGAGAGAAATGTCATGCCGGAAGGAAAGGGTCAAGTACTATACTGATGACCGCCAAGAGGAAGCGGCCAAAGTTTTGATTGGCCGGTTGAAAGCCGGGGAGTGGTTCAGTTTCGCTGAAGTGGACATCGAGATCCCAAAGCGCTTGTGGCCAAAGTTTGAGGAGATGTGCCCTTTCTTTTACAACGAAAGGGTTCCCGCCGAAGCTGTGCCGGAACACATGAAAGAGTACTTGGCAAAAACGGGCAGAAAGCGCGAAGACGGAAAAAAACTTATGGAGGTGCTGTCCGCAGAACGGATGCTGGTGTACGCCCCTCTGCTGCGGTGGTACGTGAACCATGGGGCGGTTGTCACAAAGGTTTCTAGAACAATCGACTACGAACCGGGAAAGATCTTCACCTGGCTTGTGGAGCAGGTGACAGAGGCGCACCGGACAGGAGACGTAGACAGAAGCAAGGCGCTGCTCACTGAAGTGTTCAAACTGCTCGGAAACAGCGCTTACGGGAAGCTGTTCGAAGTGCTGGAGCGGCAAACGAATGTGATATTCACGAAAGACGAGAAGGTTGTCGACAGAGCGCTGCGGAGTGCGTATTTCAAAGACCTTGACGAGATCCGGGAGGCCTACGAGCTGGAAAGCCGCAAGCCTCAGATCACGATCAGGCGGTCGTTCCAGATCAGAATCGCCGTCTACCAGCTGGCGAAGCTGCGGATGCTGGAATTTTACTACGACTTTCTCGACAAGTATGTTGACAGAAGAGATTTCGAGCTGATCCGGATGGACACGGACAGCAACTACATGGCGATCTCGGGTGAGAGGCTCGAGGACGTTATCCGACCAGAGATGAAGGCGGAATTCGAAGCGGAAAAAAGAAAATGGCTGGCTTAGGACAAGTGGAGCGGTCGGACGCCAGGCCTCTTCAAACTTGAGTTTGAGGGCAGCCGGATGATCGCGCTCAGCTCGAAGTGCTATTTTGCCGACAAAGGGGAGGTGGGTGAAAAAAAGAAGTTCAGCACGAAGGGGATGTCGAAAATGCAGACCGAGCTGACTTGGGAGCGGTTGAAGAGAGCGTTGGAAGAAAGCAGGGACATGGCCACAAACCGAGGTTTCAGGATGCGGGACGGGAATATGGTCACATATGAGCAGGAGAAGCTGGGTCTAAGCACGTATTACGACAAGTGGTGGCTGCTGCCCGACGGGATACACACCGAACCAATCGAATATCACACCTAGTTTAGTTCACGTCAGCGGGAGGAAGAGTAGTGTTCGGAGGGACAACCACCAGCTCTTCACGCACGAAACCGCGCTTGGGTCTGTCACGCAGATAGTAGAGAACGGGCTGATCCGGTTTCATGAAAGATCTTTCAACGTTAAAAAGTTTCAAAGACCAGATTGGATCCGTGGCTCTTTGCACGCCCCCTTCAAGCTCGCTGGGCTGGTAGAGATAACGAACTTGGAGAAGAGAGCGGAGGATTTTTTCGCTTTTTCCAACAGGCCTCGTGTAAGGTGTCGACGGCCTTGCGTAAACAGCTTTTTCTTTGATGGCGACGGCGGGTTTCTGGCCGATAAGGCTTGTGACCTAGTTGTTCAGAGCCGAAAAAACTTCAGGAAGTCTTTTCACCCAGGCAGTGGACCGCTTGCCCTCAGGGAGAAAAATCTCTTTGGCGTACTGCTGCCCGAAGTGTTGCTCAGCCAGAGTGCGGTTAAAACGTTCAACAATGGCCTGGTCGCGGTGAATGTTAACGCGCCCGTGGTGGATAAAGGTTTGGTGCTTGTCCATCTCTTTGGTGAAGGCGCCCATGAATTCGCGCCCGGGGTCAACCTGCAGCATTTCGGGCCATTCGAGAGGCGAGCGGTTGTAAATCTTCTGAAAGGCCAGGGTGACCTCATCAGAATTTTTCGAAGTCAGGGGTTCGGCGTCTTTGAAGTGGCTGGCCACGTCGACAACAGTCAACGCATATTTGAAAACTTTGCGGCCGCGAGGGAGTTTGTCATGCGGCAGAAAAAGGTCAGCCTGATGGACCCTGTTGGGCATGAAAAATGTCGAATTTCAGCCGAGGAATCCGCTTGGGCGCGGGGAGGTTTATCTGCCAGAGCGCTTGCCTGTTCAGCCACTTTTTTGCGGCTTCTTCAGGTACCTTGGCAGCCTCGGTCAATTTTTTCATCGCTGCTATGCCTTTCCAGTAGCCCCCAGGGCTGTACTAAATCTTTGCGAGTTTTGCGTCCATATAAGTAAGGCGTAAAAAAGTTTAAAGGAACAGGAAGGCCGCGTAGCCCAGAGCGAGCGCCCCGGCGCCCATGAACGCAAGTTCGCCGTTTTTCTGCTGCTCGCTCGGCTGATAGAAATCTGAGAACATTGGCTCCTTGGGGGGAACCATCTGTTCGTCAGGATGCGCCTGGTTGTAGAGTTTGAAGGCGTAGTCCGTGTTGGTCATGTTCTGCTTGGCCTGCTCTTTTGTTTGTGCTTTGGTCGCGATCCAGTCGAGAAGGTGTGTTCGGTCGCACGTGTATTTGGCGTAAGCGGCTTGATAATCTTCGAGAGCCTTGTCGTGGCACTTTTTTTCTTCAAAAGCGGCTTTTCCTCCCCCCCCGAGCGCCCTCGCCAGATAATTGCCGCCGATAAAAGCCGTGGCGTTCAACACAGCCCCGCCAATCATGAAAGCGATGCTCGCCATGGTATATTTTATCGGAAGATTTTTCAAATGCTGGCGGGGAGGATTTTCTGGGCCTCAAGGTACCCTTTTAGCGCAATGCTGCCCGCCACGACAACGGTGAACTTCATGTAATTCATGAAGCTGCTGCTGGGATCGGAAGTGAAATTCTTTTTTACAACCTTTTTCGCGGGCCAGCCGATGCCCGCGGCTAATCCCGTGAGAGTTGCGGCGTCAATGATGGTCTTGACAAGCTTGTTGTCGGACATGGCGCGCTTGATATAAGGAAAGAGCGATAGTTTAAAAAAAAGTTAATCTGTTTTCCCCGCGTCTTTTTCTGCGCACTTGGCACACAACGCCTCTTCTTCTTGTTCTCCAACCTCGCCGTAAAATCCTGTATTAAAAAGATCGACGGTCGCGAGAATGACGTTTCGGTTTAAGTCGTACAACACACTCGAGATAGTAAAAAAGGTTAAAGAAACAGACGGGAAACTTGGCAGGATCAACTGTGAGCATGTTGATATGAATCACGTGCAAACCTTTAAATTATTTTTTTTAAACCTCTTGGCCGTGTATTGCGAGCAGGTTTTGGCTTGACACTCACAGGCTTAGGAGCGGGCTCCGGCGCGGCCTTCGGCATTTTGAATTTGTCGAACACGGGCTTGGCCATTGCCATGAGCTCTTCACGCTTGTAATAGATCCCGAGAAGGGAAACGCCAAAGCCGCCAATAGCAATCCATTGGTTGGCGCTGAGGCTGCCGCTATTTGGGCTTTTTTCTTTTGTATCTGGGGCCGCTGTGGCGGCTTCTACTTGCTTTTCTGCGTAATAAGCCTCGGCGAACGCTTTCTTCTGTTCTTCTCGGGCAAGCCGTCTTTTTTCAGCAGAAAGTTTTCTGGCAGCCACACGCTTGGGGTCTTTCTTGCACTACGTGGTTGCAGTAGGAGTCGTCGCTTCCTGTGTGATATCGGCGGCAGGCGCTGCCTTCGTCTCTACCTGAGGTGCAGTGAGGGCAGCAGGCGCTGCCTTGGTCTCTACCTGAGGCGCGGTGATGGCGGCAGACGCGCTCTCGGATTGTTCGGTTGACATTGAAGCGAACCGTATTATAAGCAAATGAAAAGAGTTTAATTGTTAACAATTTGTCCACAAGACGTCAGCATTTGTCAGGAAGACCTCAGCCTTTATTAACAATTTGTCAGCAAGACGGGTACTTCATCAACGCCCTCAAGCAGATAGCCTTGTTCATCGCGAGAAGGGTGCCTCGGCTTTGTGAACTGTGGACTAAAATCAATATGTTTTGTGGTGATCAGCGCCGCGTTGGCCACGGCAAGAAACCGGCCGCACTTCAAAGCAAGGTTGCCAGCCAGATTAGAGAGCTCTTTGTTCAAGATGTAGTCGTTTCTGAACTCTTCTTGGTAAGCCTCGATGTCTTTGATTTTGACGACCATTCCGACCGCTTTGGTTGCAAGAAAAATGAAGGTGTCGATCAGGCTTTCCGTTGTCTTTGAGCCCACGTACGCCTCATAGCATTTGGTGTACTTCTCGACATCTTTGTCGCTCAGACTCTTCACCTGCTCGTGGGTCAGCTGCACCCCGATAGCCTCTTTGGCTTTGCCTGTGGACACGAGCACGGCCAGCTGCTCGCGAAGAGCAGGAATGTCGGGGGCGGTTGGAACAAGGCCGCCTGCGAGACCACTAGACGCCGCAGGCTCCGTTTCCGTAAGGTTCATAACATCTAAGGTGTCTTCTGCAGAGATTGTGCAAGGTTATATGCAGCTCGCATTTTTTTTCAAATAACTTTACCCCGTATGGGTGGTGAAGGGCAAACATAAGATAAGAGAACTTTCGCTCTTTCAGCTTTGAAATCAATCCTCTGTACTCATCGGGGGAGAGCTCACCGGCATAATCGTCGAAGATGGCTTTCGTTGTCCTGGCTGAGGGGGTGTAAAAGAGTACGATCGCCGCAACGTTCTCACAGAAGGAAGCGGTTATTCCGGTCAACTTCCGGGTCAGCGCCCACATGCTGATGCCCATATCCCACGCGGAAAAGGCGAGATTCACCAGCTCGCCTGTGCGCCCTTTCACATCTTTTGAGGGCGTGCAGTGGTCGAGGATTATGAGCGTGTTCGTGCCCTCGGAAAGCCATCTCACGAGCTTCAACCACGTTTCCACGTCGTGCTGCTCGCAGACTATCACATCCATTCTCGGATCGTTTTCGCCAAGCCGGTGGTAGGTCTTTTTGTGCGTGAACGTCGGGCAGATGAGAACGATGTAGTCGAACTTTGCGTGGAAAGGGCCGTAGGGCTGGTCCACAACAAACCTCGATTTGCCTGAATTGGTCGGCCCCACGATGAGAGCGTTGAAGGGTATCTTGCTTGGGTCCATGTCTTCCGACTGGAGAAAGGTTTTGCCCTTTGCAGCGCTATTAATTGTGTACAGATTCCAGCTGTCTTTCCATAATGTTGAACTGGGAGTCGGCGATGACAAATACGTGGCAGTTCACGTTGCCTAAGCCTTTGGCTTTCCTCTCGATTTCCAGCTGGACCCCGTCCGTACTGTTCACAATGCGCTTGCCACTTCCATGAATTTCTTGGTCGCCATGGAGCGCATATCAATCAGAAGCCCGAAATTGTCTCTGGTGTAAAACTTTGTCACATCCATGTGCTCAGTTTTATTTTTTTCCTTAACGAAGAAGCGTTGGGCCTCTTCCCACATGTCCTTGTCTTCAACGCCGTTGTTGTAAATCATGTTTGGCGAGCCGTTGGTCGTGACGCTGACTTTCGTCAGATCCGGGAAGACGTATTTTTCTGAATCTCTGGCGCCATCAGCATATGGCTCTATGAACAGTAGCAGGAGGCCTTTTAGCAACCTGTATTGGGCATCGATTTTGATGTTCTTCCTCGTGTCGGTGTCCTTTTTGAAGGTCACCACTTGGGAACGCAACACGTGGTCATAGGTGAACTCCTTTCCGCTAGAGTAAACACTATGCACCTCATCTGCCAGAGTCTTGCTGCGGATCATATCGTACTCGAGCTGGATGTTGGTCAGCTTGTATTTCAGCTGGGTTGTATCTGAGCCGTTGACCACATGTGCAGCTTCAGCCAGGGTTATTTCGAACGTGAGGTTTTTGTAAAGGGCCTGGGGGTAGAAAACGCCGTGGTCGGTTAAGATCTGATGGTCCAGCCTGATCCGGTACTTGCTCCCGTACACCTCGTTCAGCTTTTTTTCAGCGTCGACGCCTGTGGTTTTCTTGTCTCCCGTGCCTGAGCGGATCTTCCATAGTTTCTCACTCTGAATCCCTTCGAGGATCCTGTTGTCTCTTTCTTCCTGCGAAAGGAAAAGGTCTTCAAAGATTTTGCAGATGCCGTAGCCGACCGTGTTATGCAGGCGAGTGCCTCCAAACGTCACGTGCAGCCTGTCAACAAGCGCTTGTGTGACGTTCCGGACAAGGAAGTTGTTGGCGTGCCCTCCAGAAAGGTCGATGTTAAACAGAAGCGCAAGCGATCCTGGCACCAGAACCTCATTCGCGTTCAGCTTGGGAACGTAAACGTACAGAGTATTGCCGGGGTTGGCTTCAGTGCGGGAAAAGGTGATCCGCTTGACCGTGCGCTCAGCCTGCATGCCTTGTAATGTTTTTTTGCTGTACATCGTGCGAAGGTTCTCTGGAACTGACATTGTATATACGCCGGCGATAATTTTCTAATTTAAAAATAACAGGCTTCAGATATCGCTATGGCGGAAGGCGGTAGCGAATTTGGTTACGGAGACCCGGACCTTGACAAACGGCTCGACCACGGCTCTGATGAAGGCAAAGAACAGGCTGACACAACGCATCCTTTTCAGGCGGGCGCGGCGTCCACTCTGTACCAACCTGGCGACCCCTACCACGGGGGCGAACAAACGGAAATGAGTACTTTTCCTCACGAGCGGTCCGGCTCACCTGACACTTCTTATCAGGAAGAAACCTCTTTGCTCGGTTATTTCGTACATACCGATGACAAACCCGACATGCTTGAAAGGGCAAAAGAAAAAATCAGAAGATTGTTCCCGAAGGTAGACCTAAAAAAATTGGGCCCAATTGGTTTCAGCAAAAAAGGAAATCAATCTGAGATCGTTTCATTTGGCCCCCGGGGGGTGAGTATAAAATTTTCAAGCTTGGCGGTGAAGGGTTACTAAAAAGTTTCACAGACTCGAACAAATCAGCTCTTGGGCAAAGAGCTGAAGACATCATTACGGAAGACCGCGACACCATCAGAGAAAAGCGCCAAAGACTGAGAGAGGCTGAAATCCAACTTCAACAGGCGGAAACGCTCTCTTCACAAAGAGAAGAAGAAAAGAAAGAAATGGAAGCCTTTAGACAAAAAATCCCGCAAACTGATACTCAGATTCATGCTCTTCAGGATAAATATGGTTCGAATCTTTCTAGTGAAGCAGAGCTGCGTAGGCTCAAACAACTGAAAAAGAACTATCAAACCGATCCGGAAAACAAGAAAAAAGCTTTGGACTCGCTTACAAAAAAAGCAATAAACAGAGAAAAGGAACAAGCCAAAGTTGACAGACTCAGGGCCAGCCTCGCAGCAAAAGAAAGTGAAACAAGCGCCATGGAAGAAAGGCTCAACCAAATAAAACTGTTGGACGAGCTGAAAGAGCAGGAAAGTGAGCTGCAGCGCAAAAACGACGAACACCAGGCGATCATCCAAGATGAGAATGCCTCGCCCTCTCAAAAAGAAGCCGCAGAAGGCAGAGTTGCAGAAAGAAACGAGGAGATCGCCCGTTTGCAAACTCAGATCGCGGAAAGGGAAAGGGGGCGGCCTCTCTTGGAAAGGGTGAAGGAGATCTTCAAAAAATATGGCGTTACGTTGACCGCCATTCTTCTCGCCGCCGGGAGCACAATCGGCACTCTCATCGGGGTCCTCACCAGAGGTTTGAAAGCCGTGGGAAAGCTTTGGGGAACAGCCTCAAAGATATTGCTGCGGAACTAGGCTCTCTGCTGCCCGGGCTGATTGGCTCGATCGTGAGCTTCCTGTTCAAAGCCGCCGGCCAAGTCGTTGGGTTTCTGGCTGAGCCCACCTGGCTTCTCATTCTTGCCGCAGTGGCCTTTTTGTTCGAAAAATATTTTAAGAAGCGGCGTTAGCTTAGCGCCAAGCTATGAACAGCAACCCCGAAAATCCAAAAACACCGACAATTACCGCCGTTTTGTTAATTTCGTGTTGCGGCGTTTTGTCTGCAGCCTCGGGCTCAATTTTTTGTACCAGTGGCTGCGCTTGATGAGTTTCGGACGAAGCTGGTTTCCTGTGGGGTGGAACCACACGCCCTGATTCAGGTGTTGCGGCTTTGTGTATCGGGTTAGACGGGTGGCTGTTGCGTGGGTTGATTCTCGACAAGCCTGCCTGCGTCAAACCGTTCGCGGTGTTGGGCGCGAACCAGTCTGCTTAAGCATCAGAAGCGGCCCCCGGCTCGATGTAATCGATCAAGTCCCCATTTATTGCTTTGCCGCCTTCATCGCTGAATTTGTTCCATCCTGGGTATTTATAGTCAGTTTTCAACGGGCCCGCGCCTGACGCGTACACGTAAACGCTTCGCAGACTGTGGTTTTCCCCGTGCGTGAAGCGGAAATCGCTCGAGGGGGCAATGCCGAACTCGCCGCATATCCTTTTGTACGAAGCGACGTCGTAATGATTATTGTATTGGTTGAACGGCGGGTCTCTGGGCAAAGTGCTCATGCTCTGGATTCCTCCAAGCTGGTACAAAATCTGCCTGACCGTGAAGTACACGTGGAATTTGTAAAAAGCTCTTATCTGCGGGGGGAGATCCATCCCGCTGGCAAAGATTTCGTGAGAAACTCCGCACCCCTGTGTCGCGCAGAAAACCGCGAAGTTGAGCTGCTGCGGCCAATATTTCATGTCAGGGCTTCCCAGCCAGCGTTTTGATTCGACTGCCGACGTGTGCCTGAGTTTTGTGTCTTCAAATATTTCTCGTAATTTCGTTGTGAAATGTTGGTCAGGCGTGACGTATATTTGGATTGGGGCGTCAAATATGTTTTTCAAACTTTGCGCTTTCCGGTCGAAAGGTACGGCAGGGATGGGCAAGGAAACTTTTGAACCAAGCGGCGCCAGCTGGTAAGGAAAACCTCCAATGGCTCCCGAGTGCTTGTCTTCCAAACCGAGCGTCTTTTTCATTTCCTCGCTCCAATATTTTTTGTCTGAGCCGAAGACGCTTTGAAGCGAGCCTGGACCCTGTTTGAAAAATATTTCTTCCGTTACGTTTTTTCCGTCGGTACTCCTCTGAGCAATGAAACGAGATCTATCGGCCTTGGGGAAATGTCCCACAAAATCTCTCCATGCGTTTGCCTTGGCAAATCAGGCTTCTATCGCAATGTTTGGATCTTTCCACACATTCGCCATGTATTTTGAACATAATTTATTTGTTGAATATAAAAATGGTTGTTCTCACTCTTGTCATGCAACAGAACGGCGAGACCATCTATTTTGAAGAACCGCTCCCAGGAGCAAGCTATGCCAGACTTTTGAGTTGTTCTTTTTTCAACTCGTGGCATAATCTGGGTCGTGTTGGCAGAATTTTTTTCAAAGGAACCTACGATGTGATTGCATCATTGCCTGAAGGCCATTACAATGTCGAGAGCATCGTAAAAGAACTACAATCCAGTTTTGAACATTACAGGAAAAAGGGGAAATTGGTCTTAAAAACGCATAACCCCAATTCTGTTCTTAAAATTACAACCGTCGCTGGTAATGCGCTCAACACTAATCAAGCGAAAGAAGTTTCCGTTGATAACAGTTTGGCCAATTTTCTTGGAATCGGGAGAGATATGAGGAAAGAAGAATATATCAAAAAGCTTAACAGCCCGAGTTTTTACTTCATCCACTGTGATCTCATCGACTCGACAAAAAACTTTTTGAATGGAAAGAAGTCAGACCTTCTTGCGAAGGTTGACGTGAAAGGAAAGCCTTATGAAAAAGTCAGCTATAACATCGACTCATCGCAAAACATTTTCCGTGACGCTTCTACAGACAAGTTCATAAACAGCATCACCTTAAAAGTGAAGGATGAAAATGGCGAACTCTTTGATTTCAAAGGCCTGCCGCTTCTTTTCGAATTAGAGTTAAATTAAATTTCTTTATATACGGAATGTCTTCGGCAAATCTGTTGCCACCAAGCCCGCCGCCTGCCGAGCCACTATATCCGGTGGTGGCGGCAGAGCCTTCACAAAATTTCTGCTTGCAGAAGGTCAACAAGATTTCCAACACATTGGCCCCCGAGGTCGACCACTATCGCCTCATCGCGAAAAAATACAAACGCGCGAGAAAGTTCGTTAATTGGGGCGCCGCCGGCTCCAGCGTTCTCTCGGCAGCGTTTTCCAGCGCGAGTTTTGGCTCTGCTCTGTCTGTGGTTGGCTTGCCGGTTGCCGTTCCTCTTGGCGGCGCTGGTGGGTGCTTCGCTCTCGTTTCGTCTGCGATGATTCTCTCCGGCAAAAAGCTCGACTCGAAGATCAAGAAGCATCAAGAGATCACCACGCTCGCCATTGCCAAGTGCGACACCATCAACAGACTTCTCTCGAACGCTTTGAACAACAACGAGGTGTCTTCCCACGAGTTCGACACTATCCTTTCGGAGTTTCAGCAATATAATTTTCTGAAAGATCAGGTCCGGGCAAGGATGCTTCGCCAACCATCAACGAGAAAGCTTCCTGATGTTGATGTCCAAAAACTTGAGAAAGACATCCGCGGCAGACTTGAAGTGGAAATGATAAAAAAAATCACGAAACCTCCCGCTTCGAACTAAATTTTGAGGGAAAAAGCACAAAACTCTCTCTTTGTCTTGTCAAAAACAGTTGATTGTGCTATTTGGCATGCCACGTAAATAGCCTTGAACTTTCGAGAAGGTTACTCCCGGACGCAATCATGCACGAAATAGGGAAAACCCCCCGATCAGCTGTTTCTTTTTATCGCTCTAGTCAAGTCTCTTTGTTGTACCGCGTTTCGTGCCCAATTTTTCCTGGAAAAAAGGTGAAAAGTGCCATTTTTATTGGCCAGGCCGAGAAGAAATACCTTATTCTAACAAACTGTGGACAAAAAATAGAAATCCGCCTGTAAAATTCCTTTTGACTTCAACATTCCTGGTGGCTTTGAAAATTCCTGATCGCTTCAACTGAAGCCAAGAGGAATGCAACGAGCTTAAACTGAAGCCTTCAGGAATTTGCAACGGGAAGCTGTGTCACCTCAACCGAAACCGTGTCATGAAAGCATTCAACAACTTCGCGTGTAATATCTCGCACTTGTCTCTGCCACTCACGCGTGAAATATTCATTCACGAGAAACGCAATCAAGTGAACACTTACAAGCATGTTTTTTTGGTATGCAAATGCCGCCGTGGATTTTTAAATGTAATTCGCCCGGTTGTAAATATCGTCACAGCTCAGTAAAATTTCTGAAAGATTTCGGCGTAGTAGTTCTCGTCATACACGGGGTAGCCAAGATAATGTTTTTCTCTATTTTTATAACACTCATAACAAAGTCCTTTTAGGCCGCAAGAGTTGCATTTACGGCAAAACATGACCTTTACAATTCTTGATCGTTTTTCGCAGATGGGTGCTTCTTTTAAGTCGTCATGTACCTCGTCCCAGCCCATTTCCTTTTTTTCCTTTATTTTTCTCGCTATGTACTCTTTGAGAATCATCTCACGAAGCTCCGGAGGGAGGTTTTGAATGGCCTCGGAAAGTCCATTGGAAGACATGGCTCCTTGCGGTATAACCCCAGTTACATTTCTCAAACTGGTGGGTCGAGGCATTTGAACAGAGCGGCGGTTAAGTGAACTCATGGCGAGTTACAAGCAAGTTCCGTCATCGTATCAAGAGCTCTACAAGTTGCAGGTTGAAAGGAGAAACAACCCGCAAACCGACGGTGATGAGATAAAAAAGATCAGAAAAATGATGTGTTTCTTCGCAGACGTAATGAGAGAAGAAATCGGGGCTCTTTGTGAAAACGACGAAGAAGACAGAGCAGAACTAAACAAGTGGCGCCAGCTGAGAGAGGCGATGAAAGAAACCACAAACTGGGAACGGGTTGCAAGAAAAATCAAAGACGACATTCAAGATGCGTTCGAAGGGATTGAAAGAGAAGACGACCCTGAATACCCGAAATTCTTGAACGGGTTTCTTTTAAAAGGTGTGAAAGGCATGGTAAATAAATGGCACATGTGGCATCCAAGTCTTGAGTCTTACGAACAGCTTCGCGACGAACTCAAGCAAGAAGAAAACCTGCTCCCTTTTGCAGAGCATTTCGTCAGAAGCCTGGACGATGGGTTTCCGTGTTTCAATGAATTCAAAGACGCTGGATTAAGCAAAGCCGGGAAGCTTGGATGGTTTTACAGCGCACCGGGGCGAATAAAAAACGCGCTTGCACGCCCCCGCTGCAGCGCTTGCAGAGCCGGTAGTCGCACAGCAGTCCGACTCCGCATTCTCTGCAGGGCTCTGGCTTTTTCATTCCTTTTTTCAGCTGGTAGTTGTGCTGGCTGCAGTACGCCCCGTAACAGCACTTTCCGCAGCTTTCTTTCCGGCCCCGCTTCAGCCACCCGCACTTGTTTGGCGCTCTATACATCGCGACTCAGGTGGTATTACAGCGGGCTCGCGTGTTTCTAATATTTCACACTCCTTTGTTGTGAGTAGTATATAGGGAATTTGACAAATACTATTTCAAAGAGGGGGCTGCATTTAACCGTTTCGCAGCCCCCAGCTTCATCCGGCCCGAGCCTGAGAGGGCCAGACTTGAATGTGGGGGCTGCGATAAGGTAAAATAAAGCCCCCTCTGCGAAATGGTATTTGTCGAATTCGCTATATACTACTTGAATTTCGTCATAACATTGTCAAAGTAGCTGTGGATCCATGAGGCGATAGCCACATCGCATACATTATAAATTCATGTGTCTGTCCGCTTATTGATCATAAAAATTAGCCAATGAGCGTGTGAGAATTTCTGCAGTTATCGTAAAAATCACCTTTCAGCGCCGTCTGTTAAAATTCCTGTTAGTCAAGCAGCTGTGCGTATTTTCCTTCATAGGTTGATCGAGGAAAAAGCTAAAACCTGGGGGGAAAAGATGAACGTACGAAAACTAGAGCCTTACACCCAATTTTTCAGTGACCAATTAGTCCCGAGGGATTGGCTTGATCCATGTAAATGTTTGGTGTAGGGGGGTCACCGCAGGTTTAAAACTTTGACCCTGTTTAAGACAAAGAAAACCCTAAATACATACCCCGTGTGGAGTATAAACCCTGTATTCTAGAACTCTGTTTAGTACAAAGAACTGAGTGGAATTATAGGTTGCTAATAACCATACAAATGTTTTCTTATCCTAAACATTGTTTGATCCTGGTTGGCGACCCACTAAATATTGCCAAATGTGTCCGGACTCGGATTAATGAGTATTGTCAAGAGAAGATCTCGGTGAAAGTGAAGAAGATCTTGGTATTGTATGAACCATATTGAACGACACCAAAAGTAAAAGCATACCCTGTTTAGGACAGTTCAGACCAAGTCTACGGCAGCTTTACATAAAAATTATACACCCTGTTCAAGCCAGTGAGGAGCGATTTGTCCCTGTACTCCTGAAGAACTTCAACAGAATTCTAAACCATGGTACTGTTTTCGAATACCCGCAAACAGTACAAGTGGTATGTGATTTTCTGGTGAAAGGATACGTAAGTATCGTCCCTGCTGACCTGAAGAAAGAACAAGGATGAAACGTTATCAAACACTAAGATTTGAGGCCGAGTAGTAAAGTCCTATATCTGCTGTAAAATCATTTATATGTCTTGTAGGGCCTCTAGTATATAACTATTCTCTATACTCTACTGCTATTAACTACTGTCTCTATCATTTATCGGCTTTACGCCAAGTAAAATAACTATTCTAGCTTGTATGTAACTTGCTTTAGATTAACTGGGGATGCCCAATCAAACATAAGCTTTGTGGCTTCTTTCTGTCACCTTGCCACTTTTTCTCCATAACTTATTTCAATTTATATTACTTTTAGTTCATAAATAAATAAATAAATAAATAAATAAAACAATTTGATAAATAAATAAGAACTAACCTAAAAAATAAACTATATATTCTTTTCATTGTAAATACACTATTTCATTGTTCAACTGACTGAAAAACTGAACATCTGGTGTGTTCAATGAGATCAACCAATTTCAATGATGTAGTTCCCGTTCTGTTGAAAAAAAAAACATTTCCTGCTTTAAACAATTAAACAAAATGAACATGAAGATTGCATGCGAGACCTTACCTCGTGACAAAGTCCAGGAATGTTCAAAGAGAAAACTGACTGATGCTCCCTTAAGGTAAAGTATCTGAGAATCAGGGGGGTCAAGCTATATTGAGAGAAAACGAAGAATATAACTTGCTAACTGTAAGAAATATGTGATAGATAGGCATAGTGATAGATAATACTGATAAAGCCAATTTGAAGAAAAACTTGATCAACCGTTGCCAGCCACGTAGAAAACCAATATTCCAAGAATTTACACAAACCAGAAAACAATAACTTTCATCAACCGTAATACAACTGATTATATGAAGTGTTGCAACAGATGAAAATGTTATGTGAAACAATGGAGTGGAATAATCAAGAAATATAGCTCGTTCTAATTCACCAAGAGGTACTTTTACTAGTTTTACAATTACCTGAATTTTTCACAAATTCCCTCAATTTCATTTCACATTTTAACCACATCATCCCTTCACTATTCATTTGCTCACCTAATCATCACATGAACATCTTTTAAGTCTTTTCTTCAGTTTCAAGCTTTTTCCTCACATCAAGTGTCACACAAAATGTCTCTCCTTCCTTTCATAAGTCAGTACTCTGCACCAATCTTGTCCCCAGAACTTGCGTACATTACCTGAACTTGTCACGCACAATCACTCTATTTCTTTTCACATGTCACGTATAACCCGAAAACCTTTCAAGTGTCATGCATAAACACTCTATTTTCTTTCAAGTGTCACTCACAAATTATCCACGTGGTACCATCTACACACTCTCACCATGTTTGATCTGTAGTCAGTTTTACACTTGTCTGTTGAAAAACTTTCCTAAAACAGAACTGACCTGCAGATCTTGAAGAGAAGTGATCCATCGTCCGGCCACTGCAAGGCAACAGATAACATCATGTTTGGATGGCAGAGGATTTGTACCAGTCACAGAAATCTCCCCTTTTGCTTTGACATCATGATCTTGATGAAGAACTGCATAACAAGAGAAAGCAACTATCTGTTAACTTAGATTTTGTATTTGCTAACATCAAATGCATGCAATGTTTACAGAGGGCTAAGTAGCTGCTGCTCTTCGCACATATTGCAGACCTATGAGAAGCTAATAAATGATAGAATGAAGAATCTCAAGCAGTATATTAAAGTAAACTAATGTCATCTTTTGTGTCAATTTGATGCAAACACATTGCCTCTAATTATACTTCAGTTATGGCAAATACCTGTCTGCACATGACAGGGATTGAAAGAGGGAGGTGATTTCTTGCATCACTCCCCACATGAGAAAAAGGAAATAATGGTGACACTAATGCTGATGATGAGGACAATGAGTTCTCACCTCCATTGTCAATAACGCAATCCACACCAAGTCCACCTGTTTCATCCATGCAGATATCTACCAGGGATTTCTTTGTTTTCCTCAAGTCTATGACATTTGCTGCAACATTACAGAATGACCTTTAGTTGTTACTGAAGAATTCTCGTGGACTCAAATTACTTCTCTCTAAAGGTGCTGGAATGAATCTGATCTGTACTTGCTAAAGCCAAGCTTGTATTTTAAGAGCGTATTAAAACAGCACAACACAAAACTTGCAGTGCAATTAAAACTAATCTGCACTTACCATTCCATGCCACTAATAATAATAAAATAATAGTAACTTTAATTACCCTTGGCAGTATTTGTAGCCCAAAGGCCCTTAGTGGGGTTGAATCTCAATTGGCCAGAGGCAAACCGAAAGCTATTTAAAAGTGTCGTTGAGGAATTGAACTCGGTGCTTCCATGAAACAAATTCAGATAGTGGTCAACCATTGCAGCATTGGCCATGCCATGTTCTTATGTGTAAAACCTGTGTTGTTCTTGTTGTTAAATTCCATGAAACACTACTGTAGGAAAGTGTTACTCTATTCCAAAGGTAATGAATTAAGATTGCCCTACCGACTGGTGATTGAAGACTTTGTAGGTAAATAACTTCTTCCTCTGATGATGCTGTTGCAAGTACCTGTAAATTTTATTGTTTTATCAATGGTGTACATTAACATATCATTTACACTTATATAAAATAACTAATGATAAAAATACAATGTTTTTACTTTATTGTTAACTAAAGATGGTCAGTATTAATTAATAATACCATTCTTGAATTGAAATCACATCAATTTATAGCTGCCTGTCTTAAAGAAATCAGCCATACCTTAGCACCCCAAATATGAGCAAGTTGTATTGCCATTACACCACTTGACTGAAACAAATAATATAATAATAATAATAATCATTAATATTTAATATTTAACAGCTGTGATTGGTGTGAACTTGAATCAGCTACACCTGAGCTACACTGACCAAAATTTTCAAAATGTCAAGGTCACTATCTCTTTTGAAATATTTAAGTACTTACTGAGGCACCATTAAATATCAATATAGTCTCTCCACAACACACTCTGGCCTGATAATGCAATGCAGTGTATGCTTTTACAACATCACCAATACACCCTGCAGCATCTATGTGATCCACTTTCTCAGGTTTTCTTGCTAAAAGTAAAATGAAATGGTCAGGAGCAAATTATGGGACTTTGGGTGAGAGTTATTTTAAATTCTTTGACTTTCAGATAAGTTATACAATGCGTTTGAGTGCTATAGCATGCAATATCCCATGATGAGTTACTTATATTTTTTCACTATACACACAAAGTGACTGTAGTATGCCACAAGAAAACATTGCATGATTATATCGTGCCATAGAAAATACAGAAACAATCAATGCAGTGGGTGTAATACTGCCCAGCATACAGCTTTCCTGTATTCTGATTGGCTGTATTGTCTATGACATGGTAAAAAAAAATGAAATAAATTATTTACCATGATTACAGATATATGAGCAAATCATAGTTAGCCCCCACTTGGAGTGAATGGATAGTCTAACAAAAAAAATGTTGAGAAAAAGATACTTGGAACGTTTGGTATTCTGATTCACTCATAACTGAGTAACTATAAGCTACATGGCCAGTTATCTAACAGCAATGCTCACCAACATCATATTGAGATAACACACAGAAGTTTGCACATCCAGATGATGCTGAATCCAATGGAAGCAGTCCTGTGTATAAATGGAGCACACAACGGAATATGAAAACATTCTGTGAAAATGAGCACGCAAGACGCCATGTTTCTATAACTTCATAGAAATGCAGAAGTAGTGCCAGCAAAGCAAAGAGAGCTTTTAAATAGCCAACTGGTTTGCCTCCAGCCAGTTGGGATTCTCAATTTTTTGAATTTTTTCAGTTGTTTGCTTGGCCCCACTAGCACTTTTGCTATAAACACTGCCGTGGGTAAATAAAGGTTAACATATATCTATTTTTTATTTATTTTTACTTTTAATTGATATTACAATAAAGGAGTGTTTCTCCTTGTTAAAAACATGTGTTTTCCTTGGTAAGGACATCAGTAACACACAGCTCGTGCCATGTGTGCAACTTTTTGTTCTTACCACATTTTGACTTCATCTGTGATCTATTACTAAACAGATGCCAGTAACATGGAACCTATTTGTTTTAAATAGATAGTGAGCAGACAAGTGTAACTGCTTGTAGATTAATACTAAAACTTGATAGAAATTACTGAAGGTGAGAAACCTTTCTTGAGGATCATATTGAAGATCTTATCAAGACCCATAAAGATCTTGGTCAAGTGTCTTTGAGACCCTAGTAAGTTCTAGGTAAAACTTTAGTTTTAAAGTGTCATACATGTACAGGTATGTTCTTACTTGTCTAGTGTTTTTCACACCAATAAGGGTCTTTGCAATTCCTGCCAGGATCTTCAAAGATCTTGAACAAGATCCCTAGATCCCTAGGGATCTTCAAAGATTTTGCTCAAAGATTGGTCCAAGATCTTACATCTTTTAAATTCTGGTATACTGAGAACACAAGTACTTACAGCTTCACCCACCTGCTACCTCATCTCCAATGCTGACTCTGGTAACAGCTGATCCAACTAAGAGAAAGAAAAACTAACCTAAAAAACCCACACCGAAGATACTACACTGCTAATGAGCACCAAATTTACTACAGAGTCATGATTTCTTAATGGATTGTAAATCAGTTCAAGAAATGCTGATATCTGCATAATAGAAATAAAGTTACCTATTTTAGGCAGTATCTAGAGGCACATTAAAATTCTGACAAATGATACTCATGTAGACAATGTCAGTAAATCAATTGTGCTCAAGATAACTGAATAAAGTATACCATTTGTCACAATCCCTGATATTTCCCATCCAAATGGGTGTTCCTTCTTGCTTACCAGGCTGAACTCCTCTAAAATCTAAAATAGAATTGAATGCAAATTATGTAAATTTACTCCTCTATGACATGAAAAACCTTCAAGAGAACAGTATTCAGGTGAAAAGTATAAATTTCATGTGTGTCTTACATAGATAGAGAGAAGTTCTATCTGTCTTAACTTGTGCAGCTCTGAGCTATCCAAGGAAATGCATGCTAAAGTTAGTTGCAAAAATGTTATTAGCAGATGATATTACCTTGCTATGATGTGGAGACAAGCCACATGCCTTGACCTTTACAGCAATGCTATTTTCATCTAGTGGTGGGCATTCAAACTACAATGAAAACAATGCAAAGATACACAGATGTGGTATAGGCAGTAATTGCTGGGATGTGAGGAATGTCTCAAGTAATGTCTCATATTTGACCAATTAAGGCCATGTCCACACTAAACTAGAGAAATTTGAAAATGCATCAAATGTTTTCCATCCACACTATGCTGGAGGAATTTAAAAATGCAACAATCACCAGTCATTTTGTATTTGAGGAAAACCCATCATCATTTTTGAAAAGCTCCATTTTCAAAATGTTTTCCGTCTACACTAAGACGCAAAGCCAGCATTTTCAAATTCCTCTGGACAGTTTAAAGAGCATTTTCAAAAAGCTCCATTTTTGTGATGGATAAGTATGGACGGTAGGGTTTAGTAGAAATCTCGCAGCTGTGGTCTAGATTAGGGTATAGTTTACCAGGAAAGTGGTTAGAATATAAATAATTTAGTCTAGAATAGGCTTCTTTACCCAGGGTTCTATAAGAAGAATTGAAACTTGGAAATGACTTTGTAAGATATTGGTTTAGTTAGACTAGTTAGCATATGTTTGACTATGATAGTGATAAAGGTTCTGCATGTAGCTTGTTTGTGACAGGGGGCATAGGTTTAAGGCAATAAAGGCCATGAAGGCCATGAACATGTATCTGTGGCAACATTTTGGTATGGAATATGCCGGAAGTTAATTCACCAGATTCCTGGATTTACTAGAATCATTCACGTCTTTATATGTGCCCTCCCCTCCTCGCAACGCACCAATATGTGTCTCAACTTTGCCTCCCTGTACGCTGTACACTTAAAAACCTTCACTGCTGAGAAAAGAATGCAACTGTGTTTAAATCACTCCTAAACTAAATATTACTGGGCTGGAAATTATATCAAGTACCAATAATATTAGGACATGACTTCAGCTTCTTGTTATTCTGTATATTTTCTGAACTGCCTCCTACCGATTCACGTAGCTCATAAACTCTTTTCCCGTTTTCATCTTTTTTAACCACGACAGCTCTTGTCTGCATCATTAAAAGAACACTCTGACTCACACGACTTTACAAATGTTTGTGTTCTTCCGTAACTCCTCCGTTCGCCATATTGTTTTTCTCTGTGTTACTGCTGTGCAAAGTGCAGTATATTGCTGGCGCTTTCTTTGTGTTTGTCTTGGTCATGTGTCTTTTTTTAAAATTTATTTTCCAGTCTTAATCATCCGTTCTTAAACCCTGGGTGTCAGAGCGGTCTTTTAAGGGATGAAAATTTAGAGGTCAAAAGTTTTTTACATTCCTACACAGTCATCCTTTTATTTTCAACGGCTTTTTAGTTCAATGATAATTCTTTGTTTGCCCCAGAAACCTATTTATACTTATGACTGTCAGTTTCTTGACAAAAATTGCAAAGCGGATAGAAAACGAAATATAAAGAAAGAAAGATTAGAAGAAATAAAACCTTCGTATGATGTCAGTTTATTTTAATGGTCAATGCGCAGTGTATGCTGGGTAATTTGGGCAAGATGGCGCCCTCCACCATTCAGAAAATACGAGCCACAATGACAGGGCGAGATACTCAAGATGATTCTCTTATAACAGAGGTAAAATAGCTTGTATTCCTTCTGTTTTATTGATATTTCTCTTTGTTTTGCCTCTGTGTTTTCTGTTTTTCTCTCGGGAAAATACAATTCGTAAGTCGTTGTTGCAGTGTTTTAGCTGTACACGAATTTGAAACTTGAGCCAACAGTTAAAAATTTATCCCTGCATACGTGTCAGCTTAATCTTATTTGATTTGTTTTCAGAAGAACATTGAAAACCTTTTAAAAGTTTCTTGAAATAGTATTCTAAAAGGTGGTATTTAAAATTCAAAACATTGCCAACTTCAAACCTATAAACCTCAAAACGTTATAAGTAGCCTGAATTAACTATTCACCGACAACAGACGTTTAATAATTAATAAAATTGTTACATTAGGTAGTTAATAACCATCAGAAAACCGTTAGTACTATAGGTAACTGTCCTAAGTGTATTCCTTATTATACTGAGTGCTTACATATTTCTCCAGGTATAGTCAATCGCTAAAAATCAATATTGGAAATCAATCGATTCCATCAATATAAATCGCCGATATCGGCAATCGTTAACAATCGATAACTCACGAAAAATTTCCTTATTGATTTCTACTGATTGGCAAAAATCGATAGCAATCGATAATTCCTGTTTTCAGGAATATTGATTGTTAAAATCGACAATAACCACCCGGACTATTTAAAGATGGCTTTGTTATGTGTAAAATAATACCTGGAACAGCAACAGACGTTCATCTTCAGCATGCTAGCTACATTACATTTTCCTTTTAGGGGCTGAGCTTCTTCCAGTGCAAAACTAGCCAAGAAAGATGTAAAGCCCAAAATGTTTCTGCCAGTTGGTTCGGTTCTTGTTATTTTGTCAATGATTGTAAAAGATACGCAGGCTATGATAAACTGACACAATAAAACCATTATAGACAAGTTTCGTTAAACTTTTTATCAGTGTAACTTGTAAAAGGACAAAAGTAATTTCCGATAACAGTCGATAATAATCGATACCAATCTATGAATCAATCGTGATCAATTACTATCGGCAATCGATAACAATCAGTAACTCACAACTCTTTTCCTTTATGGATTTTCATTGATTGCTATCAGCAATCGATATCAATCTTTGATTGATATCAATCGTTATTGATTAATATCAATTATTTCTGTATGTGACAACTCTTTCTGAATGAAAGGCATGAGATTTTTATCTTAAGAAGGCTTGAATTTCAAAGACATCCAGAGATTTCCAAGGACTTTCCAAAGATTTCCGAAGGCATCTTGGATGCGCAGTTGCCAGACTTTTCGCTTAAAAATTTGGGAGAAGTGCACTCCATTGGTTGAGTTTGTTTGTTGACTTTTTGAAAAAGTGCAAGTGAAGGTTGTAATAGCTCAAATCTTCTGGCTAGGCATAGACTTTGGTCAGCAGGTGTGAGTTGGCACTAGATTCAGCGTATATGTCCCCTTATCGTGTCCAATTATATGTTGAGTTTTATACCCATAATAGAAGCAGAATGACAGCAATACTGTTGAAGGTCGTAGGGTTGATTTAAGTTCATCCATCATGCAAGAGAAATGATCTAAAACAAACCACACAAGCAAAACATATGGGAAACTATAGAGGTGTCAAATTGATTCAGGTAAATTTAACAGTGGTCAACAGTGGAACGCATGCAGACCTATGAGCTCTAAACTTTTTTATCACCATAGTCACATGGATACTTTACTGCATTGAGACTCCTCCTAGTAACACTCCATTCAGTGCTATTCAGAAATGATAAATGAAGCTAAATAGTTCAGAAAGTTGAAATTGAAGAGAAAAGCAAATGTCACGAACTGTGCCTGTCACCTAATTTTTACCATAATCTAAGCAAAATTTAAAATATGACGAGCAGGATATTGAGGACTGTAAGAGACTTTGTATGTCCCAAAGATCTAGTAATGTATGTGTCTCAGTTCAAAATGTTTTGAGTAAGAAAGCTCAGGGTTTCAATTCTATTTTCAGATATCTGATGCAACAACATTAAGCTGGTCAACACGAATTAAAGGATTTATCATTTGTTTCTGTGTTGGTGTGTTCTTCTCCATTTTGGTAAGTTTGGAAGAATTATTTAGAGAGACGTTGAGCAACTTCTTGTACTTCTTTGACTTGTAATGATATATTTCTTTGACTCATGTCTAGGGAATGATCATGTTATGGAAAAACATTAAATTATTTGCTGTCTTTTACTCACTGGGTAATATAACAGCACTTGCAAGGTTGGTAACATTTTGAAATCTTGAGTATTAGCTTTTGCACAATAACATATTAACCTCTGTGTTTCATCAGGGGTTGCAATTTTCAGCAGGAGAGCAACTGGTGTCCACAGGTGGGCAAAATGAACTGAACTAAGAAAAACTGTCCTTTAGATGGTCAAACCAGGTGGGCGAAATTATCCTCATACATGTAGCTGGTCAACTTTCCCAGTACCTGGCCCTTATTGAAACCCCTGGTTTCTTATATGTGTTTGGGATTTGTTCTAGTGGGTCAACATTATGAAGTAAACTTAAACTGCTTTTGGTTAATTTGGTTGCAGTGTTTTGCTAGAGAACATGTTGTGTCCATGTTTAGTGGTTAATTGTTGACACTTTCACTGTGTTCTGTGTGGTGAACTGTATGAGATTGTTAAAAGAATCAATTTTCTTTTCCCTCCTACTTAGTACATGTTTTCTCATGGGACCCATGAAACAATTAAGGAATATGTTCAAAGAGAAGCGACTGATTGCGACTATAATAATGCTGGTAAGAAAACTTGGTTATAGAAAATGTCAAGATGACGTCTCAATGGTTAAAAGGTCTTTTGCTCTTATGTCCTCTGTATCTGACTATATAAGTTAATAACTAGTGGCGGTGATTTTACTTACTTGATACTGAACATGGTGCAATTTTCAATATTATTACACCATGAAGGAACTTAGTTTTCTAAGAGTGAATATTCAACAAAGTGCAGCATAGAACACCAGTGCTTATTGAAGTGGGGGCAGTTAGTATATCTGGCTGGAAGAGTCAGCATTGGATGAAGTTAATTCAAAACTTATGAGATTAAAGTGCAATCAAAAGGGGGAAAGATTATTAATTTTTGGCTTTCCAGCAGTGTTCTGACATAGTCAGATGTTTATTTGTCAATGTTATTATTGGAATTTGAAACAAGCATAGTAGATTTTAGACCAAGATAATTAAAATAATAATCAGTTTGAAATAAACAGTGGGAAGTTTGAGATAAACATATTTGTAATTGTTGATAATCAATAACAGAGTGCAAATAAGTGAGGAGCTGAAAATAACAAGTTGGAATTAGAACGGTCTGACTGTTCTTGCTTATTCAAACTACATTTTACGACCATAATACTAACAGTACTAAATATATTTTTTCTACCAAGACCTGCCTTGCTCTCACACTTTGTGCTGCACTGTGGGTAAGTGTTTCATCACAGTTTGGCCATTTAAATGATGCAGGTTTACAAGATTACAATTTGCAAAGAAAGTATTTATCCAGTAGCCTGGGGTGTTGTCTAGTTCAGGAAAAAAAATATTCACACCCCATGGAAGGTCATTGGAAATTTTGTCTGTGGTGGTTATGGGAGTCTCAAAAGCCAACATTTATATAAGGAAGTATAAAGTAGAATTCCTGGAGAGGTGTGTTGTTCAAATTAAAAACCTTCTTTGGGGGAGGTACAGATATTTTCTGTAACAGCACTTTATGCGTACCTGTATTTATAATATAGCTAGGACCCTGTGCGCACTCTGATTGGTCAAAAACTCATGTTTCATCAGAGTATAAAACATAGAAAAAGTGTGTTTTATTGTTTATCATAAAGCAAACAAAGAAGCCTAAGCCGTGTATTACACTGTGATAAAACACTCCGGACATTTGAGAACACTTGTGAAATGTAGAAAACACTTGCCTGTGGCTCGTGTTTCCTACATTTCCCTCATGTTCTCAAATGCCCGTTGTGTTTTATCACAGTGTAATACATGGCTTAGGCTTCTTTATTTGTTAAATAATGCAAAAATAGCTGATCAACTCATACCAATTTGCTATATGTGTGTGTTATGTGTCAGAGATATTGTTTTGATGGTAACACAAGGCTGACAGTTTAACAAATGTCTTTTGTGTTTCAGTGGGACAATAAGGGACTTGCATTGATTTTCTGCATTCTTCAGTATTTAGCCATGACATGGTATGTATCTATTGAAAGGTGTCTTTTGAAATCAAAGATTTTTACAAGTATATTTACAACTTTTGTTTCTTTGCAGGTATTGTCTTTCCTATATTCCATTTGCAAGGTATGAATGCCCATACATACAATTTTTTATCATATTGCACCTATTGTAAGATACATATTTCCTAGTGACACAAAAACTAAGGATTTTTCACACAGAGAAATACATTTAGTCCTAAAAGAAAATAGAAGAGCAAGAGACAACAAATTATTTGACCATTCTTAGATGGTCTGAATAACAGACTAAATTAGTCAGTCTACAGCATAATATATAGATTTTGCCAAGCCTAAAAGTGGAGCTCCTGGGCCTTCTGTTTTGAGTTTGAATAATCTCAAAATACACAAAACAAAAGCAGTGAAAAACATTTGTATACAAGAAAAAATTATACTTCAGTTAACTTTGTAATCCTGGTTTAGCAATAACCAGCTTCTGAACAACCCGGCCCTGTTTAGAACAAGTTAACCTGACATGAGCCTGCGATTCAATTGAAAACCAGCACTTGGTCAGTAGTCAACTTACAAAAAACATGTGACCCCAATGAATTCTAAACTTGAGCCTGGCAATATGGTTACATGATACTTGTCAGCAGATACCTTGTTTTGACAGGTGTCAATTGGCTATTTGGATGTCCAATATCAAAGAGGGTCACTACAAACCGAGGGTGCATGTCTCTGTCAACCTATTAGCTGGAGTATGGCCGCCATCTTACATGACTCCGTCACCGTCATCGTGTGTACGCACCCACGAGCAGTACCACTAGCCATGATAACCATGAGAAAGTCAATCCATGGGTTTCGTTTTCTCTCCTATATGGGCATGGGGCTCCACTTGGTGGCCCTTTGGGCTGCCGGAGCTCCGCTATGAAAACATGTTTTTGAATGAGGAGGCAGTGTGAAATACCAATTTGTGTGATGGAGGATTTCTTGTTCTCTGAAAAGCTACAGAAAAATGAAAACTGGAACTTGTCAAAACTACAGCAGAACTTGGCAATGTGATCGAACAAATTTGAATCAGAAAGTTGCAAGTTGCATCAAAGAAACTACCAATCTTATCAATATTGCGATATTCCAGAGTTGCCATCAAAAAGAACATTTGGTTTGACTTTAAAGCTTTAGAAGGTGCAAGTAACACCTCTCCAGAACTTAGACGTAATTGACATTATGAAAGGGTTCTGAGTAACCTTAATAGACAGAGTCTTCTTTATTTTATACCTTTCTGTTTTTATTTATGTCAAGACTTCTGTTTTGGTTTCAGGGATGCAGTGAAGAAATGTTTCACAAGTTGCATGGCATAGGCCTAGCTTTTGGACAGTTGAGGTGCACTTGTTCAGAACAAATCATTCATTAATTATGATAAATAGACAAATAGATCAATTCATACATCCAATTAGTTCAGTCCTGGAAGTCAATCAGTAGCCTTTTTGCAAACATTCTTACTTAGATGTTGTCAATCATCAATCATGATGTGACAGGATTCCATATGTGGGCTTATTGAACCACCTATTTGACTGACAGTGTAATTTTCATTGAGATATTTATATGTGAAAAGAAATATATAAAATGCTAAGTAACATAGTGTAACAGGTTCTGAGCAGGGTGTGCTTTGGATATTTGCATTTTCTCCCTGCATCTTGTCCTTGACACCACTAGCCTTTAGTTGGGGCGCAGTGTGGAAATGGCACACAGAAAAAGAGCAGGAACTTTGCTCCTCCTAACAAGTTCCTCTCTCCTTTTTTCCCAAAATGTGGCACATGACAAAATTGGGAGAACTTCTCCTTTTTTGACTCTGCCTTTTTTTGCGCAGCACCCCAACTAACTGAACCCCTATGGCACCACTGGCAAGAATTTTCCTGTCAGCTCCAGTTTTTCTGTATCTCTGATAGAAAGTTAGTGCAACAGAAAATACAAATATAGAAGGACCATCAGCTTCTTAAATTAAGCAAGAGCATTGTCCTCAAGACATAATTATTGTAACCCAACAAAGTGCACTCAAGAATTAGAATTGTTTGCTTTATAATTTGAAACTTGTCTTCATGAGTGCTTTGTGTAGAGAAACTACTGTTAACTCATATCAAAGTCCTTTGTAGTTGGAGGTAGTCCTGGTGCATGCTGCTTGCTTCACACTCTTCATGCTCAAGTTTTGAGTGTAGCAGACACTTTTCATTGCTTTCCAAGTTTGGTTTCTGCAGCTTGACTTGTGGGAAAGTCTACTGTAAACAAGTATAATTGGATTAAAAATCAAATGTGGAAAAGTTCTTCCTAGGGGCATGGTTCTCCCCCAGAGGGGACTCCTATATAAAAAGGACGCAGGTGCTCGTTGTGCCCTTTTGGGGTTAAAAAAGTGATTTTGGTATCTTGTAAGGTGTTCAGCATCAAAATGTCCACAGCGTGAGCTTTTGTGGTGCCTTTTACGGTATTGAGCCAAAAAAAATATGGTGGGAGATAATTGTGTTGTTTTAGAATTGATAACTTTCAGGGATGAAAAAAATCCAAGCCATGTCCACAAAGCAGGATCTAATGGTATCTCTTACGGTTTTTTTTTTTTCCTCAAAATTTCCGATGAGCGCTCTTATCCTTTTTATATGAGAGGCCCCCCTGGGGGTTCCCCAATGGTCCCCTGTGAGGCAGAGAAAAGAAAATAAATAACAACTTCATTTTAACTGTCACTTAAGATTCCTGTCTCTTTTTGCTTGCTGAGAAATGCAGAAAAAGAGGATAAATCCTGTCTCCTTGCCTGCTGGTGTAATTTCAGACTGTACCATACACCACAGAGACCTCTCACTCTCTTTCATTAAGTACAATGTACATGTAAATAAAATAACTTGATTTTATTGTGTGTTGGCATTTATTTCAGTTGTTTGTAAGATGGAACCCATTTGATCATGAAAACTTCTCAAACCCTTTAATTTAAAAGACACTAGTGATTTGTATATATTTTGACCAGGAAATTAATATTATAAGATACTCTTTTGGCTTGCACATCGTGGCTAGCTCGCAAATTGCAGAGAAGTCAGTGAAAGGCAATGGAGGTGCATTTGGCTTTTGTTTTCCCCAAAATTTGAGACCAAAAAGTTGCCATCCGGAAAAGTCTTCCTTGAGTGGTGCAGCTTTTACAGAATTGTGCCGTCAAGTAGCCCGTTAAGAATGGTAGCTAGGCGGTGTTACCCTCCCCTCCCCCGACCCTGCAAGAATCTTGGTTTTGGAGTTTTGCCTGTAGAGCAAGCCTATCCGATAACCTACTTTTTTTCTAAAACAAGGCACAAAAAATTAGTTTGCGATGGTTGTAGTTATCGGAAACGGTCCATAGGGGAGATGATTGCGTTAGGTTTTTCGCCTGACCCCTCCCCTGTATGGATATGACTCGACCCACGCTGGAATCCTTCCGACGCGCGAAAGCGCTTGCTCACGTTGTGCATGACTGTTTTGGTATTTCCCGTGGGAAACGGTTGAACGCCCGTAAACGTTCTCCTTCACATCAAGTGTGCTTATCCCATGGGAAATAGATCATTATGAAGCGAAAGAGATCCCGTGAGCTCGAAGACAGTAGTGATGAAGAAGACGAAGACCCGGGCGTAGATGGAACATGCAGTGATGGAACATCGACACTTTCACTACAGGACCAAGAGGTAAATAGTGTTTATAATAACCCCGCCGGGATCAGCTTGATGGTTTGTTGATCAGGCAAAGATATGTAACGCCACCACGAAACAACTGCGGAGAATCTTTTGGAGCAAGTTAATATAATGAGCAAATGTTGACCTCCGGCATTTTTATCAATCAGGGCTTTGTTCAGTTTGCAATCTATTTCTCTGGTGTTGGTGGTCTCAGTCTCATTTTACCTTGTCTGGGTTAATGTAACAAAATGGAAAGAGTAGAATTTCCTCTTCAATGACCAAAAATCAGAATTGCAGAATAAAGACTTAGATGTCCGAAAGATAAGCTGAACTGTAAAACCTGGTGATTTTGATCTTTGAAAGACATTATCACTCCAAGAAATGTCAGGAGTAACCAGCTGACAAAATTATTTTGTTTTATCCAAAATGCAAGGCAAATTGTTTACTGTAACATGGATTCCACTTTTCAACTCATCATCATGATTGCTACATTGTTGGACACAGCATGCTGCAAATGTGTGGCCACCCTGTCATGGTATCCAAACATTCTGTAAATTATATGTTTTAACAGGGAGGCAAAACCTGCAACATTTTGTGCTCAACAATACTGCAACATGTTGCTTAATAAGTGCAATGCTGTGTCTGATGGGGCAAACCATGCAAGACAGATTTTGTCTCTCTGCTTGGTGAGAGATGAGAGGGAACCTCTGCTCGGCCAACTGCTCGATCATTTTATCAGCCACCGTCCACAACTAGGGGAAAATAGATTAAAAATACTGGTTTTTGCTTATTTGAACCAGCTAAAACCTACACATGACAGGTAGAATTCAAAGCGCTCTCTGTGTGTGAGACTGCCGACAATATATGCTGCCCTATGATTGGTTATTGTGTGGGATTTCCCATAGTTTTCAACACCAGCAATATTTATTTATTTATTTATTTATTTATTTATTTGTCCACGAGATCAAAGCATTTGTCACGTGGTTTCTACTTGGGGTGTAGACTGGGTTCCACTAGCAAAAAGTTGAGTGTTTTTGTGCTGCAGCCATTAGTGTGATTACTCTTAGCAGGTGTTGTTGTTTGGCAAATTTGGCTTGTTTTTGAGATTCGGAGGGAGTCTTAGGCCTTAGGTCTTAGTGTTTTTCAGACACTCGCTGCCATGTTTATTTTTGAGGCGCCATTTATTATAAGGTGGGTAAACATTCGCTTTCTGTATTATGTGCGAAATTCTTGGATGAATAAGGAACAGTCAGTCAATCATACAACAATCACACAAAGTTCCAGTTCTCGAACAGAACTTTCTGCAATTACATATTTAAATTATGTCACATTGAAATTCCTTTGATCAGATGAAAATCCCGTCAATTTCTGTGGAAAATGAAATTCTAGTAAACATTGTGCATGTCATGCCATTCAGTCTGCAACTGTCGGAAGAAAATTTATGCTTGATTGATTTCATTACTTTTAACTCCCCTCTATTTCTAAAATCAGCATTTTTATATCAACAACCAAAAGTTTTACGGACAGATATAACATAATGACAAAGCCTAGCATTTTCCCGTGTATTTATGGTTAGCAAGTTGAGGTCCTCTCGACTGCTAAATCATGATTTTTGATACGTTGCGTGACAGTGCAGTTTCCGTAGACTCGCAAGTTTAAAAGGCCTAAATATTTGCATTTGCCTTCAAACTTCAAACTGCTAAACATTTTCACATTTACTGGTCATGTTTAAGCGCAAAAGCTAATTTCTAAAAGTATAATTTACATACAGTTTTCTCAGCTGGAAGCACGAATATTAGCTGACATTTGCAATCAGAGCTGATTTATCGTAAACAAACTCTGTGCAACCAACAACCAATTCTTATATTTCCGCTCATGAATAAGAGTGTGCTTACAGGGAGGGAGGGTGCCCCGGCTAACCGAGCTACCCTGGGAGGGCTAACTTCTCATACGTTTCTTTAGAAAACGCATTGAAGCGTTTACATGCTAGACAGGGTAGCCTGCCTACCCGCACCCTGTCTACTTGCCTGGAGCACCCGGCTAAAGGGATAGCTTTTTACCATGTAAACGGTTTGTGCCGGGCTATCCCGGCTAGCTGAGGTGAGATAGACCGCGAAAACATGGCGGTGCGAGGTTGGTTTTCTCTTAGTTACCATTTGCCAGTGTTATCTGCTGAACAGAATGACAGTCAATCTGAAGAGATCAATGTAATAGATGAGTCTCAGCCAGAGAACAGGCCCGTGATTGTGCAGGAAGCTGAAATGAGACGTCAAATAGTTTCTTTGGTGGGCCATTTTGTTTGATGTGCTTAGTGGCCACTTAAAAGATAGCCCACGCAGCCCATTCACTGTCCCGGTTAGGTGAGTTGTATGTAAAGGCAGGCTATGTGCCAAGCCTTCTAACCGGGTTGCCCAGTTAGCCGAGGCACCCTCCCTCCATGTAAACAGACCCTAAAAGTAGACAACATTTCTGTTGCCATTCCATGTGCATTGAGGGGGGTAGGGAGGAGCGTCCGCGTCAGAGCTGAGGCTAACTGAACTGTTTTCTCCACTTGAACTAATCAACACATTCCAGGACAAATGAAGCCCATGAAATAAAGCTGTTCCCACAGTAAACATCCCCAAGCCAACATGATTCAAAAGTTGTGTTCGTGGACATTAATTGTCCCAGTTATGTAGCATGTCATCTGGCATCCCAACAAAACAGGGCCCGTTACTGTTGATTACACAGTCCAGAATCACAACCAAAAACGAAACCTTCTTGTGTGCACTTGCTTTTCGATGATGTCATTATTTGTTTTCGCCCCCGCTGCGAAAAACAAGCCTAACCTGCAAAATGTGTTTACTTCAATGACTTTTTCAATGACATCCCCCCCCCCCCCCCCCCCACAATAACTTGGGAGTAAATATATGTCTGCTGACTTTTGTTTGGTTTTTTTTTTGCTGGGGTCTAGTATACGTTGTGAAACAACGGTTACACAGGATTTTGCTAAGGTAACAACAATGGCACAGGGACGAAAACTATTTTTCTTTTTCAGTTACATATTAATGACAAACAGAGAAACGTAATTTGCTCGTAATACCTTGGACATCAAAACGCCGATGCAACTTACTACATGAAATGTCAAGGGCACTGCATGTGATCTTTTTGATGTATCCATGGGTATTAACCACAGGAAATTTACCTCCAGAAATATTGGTCATACTCACTAAATGCAGTTTACCATGGTAAAAGGGTCATTTGCCACGGTAAAGAGTTCCATGTAACCGAACCCTAAGGGAGCAAATTTCCTGGAAACTTAAGTCCAAATATGTTTCTCCTGTAACCGTTTTTTCGTCTGCAGCTTCAGATCTTGTAACCAGGACTCTACAGTATCTTTACTCGACGTTCATCACTACAAAATGACAAAATGTATAAATATTCACTGTAAAGCTACAATTTCTCTGATTTATCCATAGCACGTCAACTCTTATTTGACTGAAATCCTACACAAGTTCACATTGCGGACCTATTTTTAACAATCCCAATGGCAACACTGCACTGACGCACTGACAAAGAGACATCGGTTTCATCACATAGAAACTTGTCAAGGTCAAAGCTTTTGACCAATAAATAACCAGCAACCTTTGGTGTTTTCCTGTTTGAACCATTCCAGAATCTTTAGCTTTGCATCAATTCATTATAATGAGCTATTCATTGTCAAAAGAATATGACATGAGGCTTGATAGCTTTTAATTATTCTACAACAGTTTGTTTATCTGCATCTAGCTTGCAGTTTGCGATTCGAGCGCTTGCATGTAACCGTTTTTTCATCTGCAGCTTGGGATCTTGTAACCAGGACTCTACAGTATCTTTACTCGACGTTCATCACTACAAAATGACAAAATGTATAAATATTCACTGTAAAGCTACAATTTCTCTGATTTATCCATAGCGTGTCAACTCTTATTTGACTGAAATCCTACACAAGTTCGCATTGCGGACCTATTTTTAAAAATACCAATGGCAACACTGCACTGACGCACAGACAAAGAGACATTGGTTTCGTCACATAGAAACTTGTCAAGGTCAAAGCTTTTGACCAATAAATAACCGGCAACCTTTGGTGTTTTCCTGTTTGAATCATTCCAGAATCTTTAGCTTTACATCAATTCATTATAATGAGCTATTCATTGTCAAAAGAATATGTCGTGAGGCTTGATAGCTTTTAATTATTCTACAACAGTTTGTTTATCTGCATCTAGCTTGCAGTTTGCAATTCAAGCACTTGTCATCTTTATCTTGAATAAAGCCAATTTTGGGTTAATTTATCTGTTTCTTTGTAGCTCGTCACTTTGTGGGACTGCAGTTTCTCTACAAAATAAAAGGTGGTCAGAATTCAAGTATAAATTATACAAGTAGTAGCAAAATTTGATCGCATGTAAATACTTTGCATGCAAATGCAACATTGTGACCCATTTGTGTTTGCACAGTAGACTGGTTCTTTCTAGTCTCTCACCAAGGAGAAAGAGAAGGGAATCTCTATCTTGTAGAGTAGATGGGACCTTGACACCTCTTGAAATGAACATGTCTCGGAACATTTTTGTTTGAGCAATTATTGTTGTTAAAAATGTTAAAAATAGAAGTTGATTGTGCATCATGTACGTCAATGTTCCAATGAATGCTACACTGAAAAATTTTTCATGCATTTTGTGGTTCAACAAAGTTGCAAGAAACTCTGCCCAGTGCAACAGCATTTTAAACCAAGGAAAAAATTACTCAAGGTAAAAATGATAAGGAGGTGTGAGGAAAGCCATGCTCTGAGAGGGTGGCAAAGGGTTTTTGCGTGATGCATAGTCACCCCCAAATTAGCCTCATGATGCCTGATTGGGACCAAATTGGCCATGTAACGGGGGAAAGGACATCATAATGTGATGCGTGATTTGCTATTTTTCAAGCATGTGATGCATGATTTACCAATTAGATTTCTGTGATAAGTGAACATTCTTTACACTAGAAGGATACCATTCATTCAAAGTAAATAGTAAATAGAGTGTTGAAAAAGATTAATAAATCATGGAAGACCTGACACCATGCTCCAGTCTTTTTCGTCCTTTTCTTGACCTCTGATGTGTTTGATCTTCGTGGATCTTCATGGTATCAATAGGTCCAAACAATTTTGCCACAATAGGATCAAATTAATAGAAAATAGTTAAACTTTGCACAAGGACTATGAGCTTCAGATATCAAACTACGAGGAACAACATAAGAACTCAGATTTTTGTAGTTTTTCAGACGAACGTAATTCAGACTAAATGGGGCTTCACAATCTTTCACGAAACCACTGCAAAATGCGTAGATTAACATGTAGCTTGAATAATCGACATGACATTTGAGACGACACATTGTGCGTGATGGAATTATTTCTCACAAATGGAATAAAAACGAAACTGATAACAAAGCTTTTTTGTGTAGTATTGTGTGGCAGTATAATAAAATAACTTGTTTTATATTCAGTCACAAATTTATAGTTAAAATATTTTTCATTTAGCAGAAATGCCCAGTCAGAGTGTCTGGCCAGACTAAGCTTTTACCCGTCAAAACCCCAAATTTACCGGACAATTGTCCAATGACCGACTGTTATTTGCAGCCTTGCAGATATAGCCGGGAATGGACTGGAGAGGGGAAAATCCCACCCCATTAGGCTCACTTCACTTGCTCCTTTTTCGTGCTCAGCAGGAGCCTGTTCACAGACGGTGCCAACTCTCCCAAGTTATGTGGCTTGTTGCCTTTGTTACCACAGATCATATTTAGCTTTGTCTGGCGTTGCCAGAGACTGCAGCAGTGTTACTTCAAGAATCTTAGAGATCCGTTCTGTGTTGTCAAAGTTATGTTTCTTCCATCCTGAATCTGTTTGAGCTTTTCGTCTCCTGAGCTCGACGTTAAGGTTTATACCTCTTTTGTTCGTTCTGGCACCCCGTGATTTAAATTTAGCTAAATTTAGATGTTCCAGTCTGTTGACTGTTTTGCATCATGTATACATTTGTTAAATATTATACATTCTTTCATGCCAATCATTTTGAGGGGGCAGTAGAGCATAAACAGTGGTGTGACTACATGCAGATTTTTTTTTGTCTTATGGTCGTGCTCTGCGCTTGTGGTCAGGCTCTGTGCTCATGTATCACATTTCGCTCTCTGTCCTGCTAATCCGCCTGTTCCGCAGGCTAGATTATCTGGGAGTCTTGGATACAGACCAAATCTCCCGGTCTCCCATACAGGTCATCACTTTTATTTTGGACAATAATTGTCATTTTTGGGGGAAAATGTTTGGAATATTTGCCGATGCATTTCTTCAGATGAATAGGCAGAGTTTTCTTTTTAACGATGCTTTTAGGGTTGAGCAAGTAAAATCGCATTGTACTTCTTTTACATGACGTGTGATTGGTGAAAAAAATGCTCCATGATGTGTGACTTAATAGAAAAATTCAGCGTGATGCATGATTGGTATCCCCCTTTGTCACCCTCCGCTAAGGGGAGAAGGCGTAGTGCAGAGGTGAGAGCAATTTCCACCCAGCAATGTTATACTGGTTTGAATCCTGCACTCAATATCATAAGTGGGCTGAGTTTTTCATCTTCTGGTTCTCATCCTTGCTATGATGGTTTTTCTCTGTGTTTCCTAGTTTTCTTTTCTCCACAAAAACCTATATTTATCTACTACTTTCAGAGCATCAATAGTTTTGGAGGATTGCTACCTTCACATTTGTCAAGAGCCTTGAAATTTTGTTGTTTCTTTGGAAGGATTGTTACAGTTGGAGTGTTTGTTACTTTTGGAACTTTAAGTCGTTCAATGTCCAGACAGGAACAATCTTGCAACACATTCCTCTCCTCAACTTTTCACCCTACTGATCAACCGCTTGTGCATTCCACATTTCACCCTTCCTCTTCATATCCATCCATGGCAGGGTACCAACCACTAAGGATTGCAAGCTGACCAGCTTCCTCGCGTCAGCTTTTCACACAAATCTCTTAACAAGTCTCAGGAGGCATTGTTGTCAGCGAGTTCAGAGAGAAATAAAGAAATAAATATCCTTGAGCAAGTTAGGAACTGGGCTCAACCCAGATTGCCCAGTTAATAAGGAGCCATCCATCATTAACTGGAGAGGGTGATGGTGACAAAAATTGGAGCGCACTGACATTTTTGTCTACCTAAACTGCAAACCCTACCGTTTTGAGACATAGATTTCAATGGGTGATCATGAAATTTTTCATTGCTCACCAACTCAGTCCTCTTTGTTCCTGATGGAACATAGCTCATCCACTAGTGCCCACCACCTGACCCTATTTTGAGCAGCGCATTTCACTTCCTTGTCATGTGAACTGTTTCTCCTCCAGCTCCGCCATTCTTGTGTGCCTCCAGGTGTGCTGGGGTCTCCCTCTCTGGCACCTCCCCTGTGGGTTCCTTTCTGTGGCCCTCTTGGCTATGTATCCATCTGGTCTCTTTGAACAGCATGTGGCCAGACCAACCCCAATCTCTTTGTCTCATTTCCTGCTCTACCGGTCACTGCCCTACTTGTCTGCAAAGCTCCTCACTGTGTATTCATCTAGGCCATCAGATCTGAAGGATGTTCTTCAGGCTCTAATTGATGAACACTTGCAACTTCTGCTTCAATCCCTCGGTCAACCACCAAGTTTTAGAACCATGCAGGAGCACAGCCTTCACATTTGACCCAAAGACTCTCAACTTGGTCTTAGCTGTCGGTGCTGTAGACCACCATATTTGTCTCAACATTACAAATGCCTACCCTGCCTTCTCAATGCATGCCTGGATGGCCTCATCAGTACTTCCCTTCTTACTTACAATGCTCCTGAGGTACGTGAATTTGTCCACCTCCTCGATCTACTCCCCTTTGATCAACACACCACCACATTTGATTTGCATCAGCTTTGAATACAAAAATCATGGAAACATACCACATTAGCCTTACTTGGTATGAAAAAATTATGAGAGGTTTCATTGAGTATTTCTTACCCATCTAGCCTGTGATAAATAGCGAAAGGTCCCTGATACCCATGTCAAGTACTTTCTGGGATCTTCTCAATTATTTTGTGTAAACACTGGCCACTAGCACTGTCTAGTAGTCTGGGCCTGCTGGATACTGTTGAGGAAACATTTGTATATGATCTTAAATTTTGTTCACCTTTCTATTTCTCTCCTAAGCTGTAAAAAATAAAAATTTAGCTGAAAACTCAAACAAAACAAGAATTGCAATTATGGATATTCTGTGTGAACAAGTAAATATTATAATATAGCATGTGCACTAGTCCTACCTAATTCCTATTGAGCCATCATGAACAAAATCTCTATATAATACGGCCATGTGTATATAACATGACTTGTGCAGTTTTAACTTAGCTGCAAAATTTCTGTCGAGTTTGGTGCAAGTTCCTTTTGTTTAAGCTTCAGCAATGTGAAGATTATTCTGATCAAACCAAACCCTACTTTGAGCCTTTGACTTTTGCCGAGCTAAGATGTTTACTTAAACTCGAGTATTTTGACTTTGTCTACATTTTCATTGATTATTTTTGACTTTGTTTGCTTGCCTTTTCATTTTAATTAATTCGAAGAAGCAAATTTTTTATTGACAATTTTAGAAACCAGGTTAAGCGTTTTTGTTCTTAACTGTTGTTCAACTGATTGTGACATGATAGGATCTTAATGACCTTTGTTCTCCTTCACCGTGCATTGTGAGAACTTTGTAGTCAATCACAAATAAAACATGTTTTGATGCCCAAGTTGTTATCGCCATGTTATAAAAGAATTGGTTCATGCTTTTAGCTGTGTGTATATCGAGTTATGGATGCACTTGGGAAGTTCGTCCAGCACTCAAGAAGCTAGAAGCTTTTGTCATTAAATAAATGCTTCATAGGCATCTGATAAACACTGATATCGTATATGTTTTTTTTGGTGGGAAGGTTCTGAAATCTTAAAATGCTAAATGCCCCTTACTTCAGAAGATTATTTGTCTACCTTTTTTTCCTTGTACACCTTCCAGGCACTTTTCTACTGGCCAACCTTGCCTGAGAAAGCAACCCCCGTATCCACTGACTTTTTGAGAGAACATGTTTTTGCCTTTAACAGGAGCCTGAACTGCCAGGAATTATTGAGAGTGTGACACTGGACAATTTTCTTTGCCATAGTAACCTTTGTGTTCCATTTGGACCACGTGTGAACTTCATCACTGGAAGGAATGGCAGTAAGTCCTTGAAAGAAGTTATTTTTGTTAGCAACTTTTAAAACACATGTCAAAACCTTTAACCTTGTGTTTTGGCCAAATAATCAAACAGACAAGACCAAAGACTTCCATTAACGAACAATAGACCTATTTTGCTTGGGCAATTTGTTTTCCCATTACAGACCATGTGATTTTCTCTAGAGAATTGTTCTTTTAACCATCTAAAAACTATTTATTCATATGCAAACGACTATTTGAAAATTTGAAAGGAAGAATTCTCAAGAGTATCATCACATGGTATGACATGGGGCAACAAACTGCCCAGTCCAAAAAGGTCTATTAAAGCTCCTTTATTTGACATACATGTGCTAAATGAATCTAATTACTTTATTGTGTTCAGGTGGCAAAAGTGCGATCATGACAGGTCTTGTTGTGGCATTGGGTGGAAGAGCTTCTCAGACCAGTAGAGGGCTGAGTATCAAGAACTTTGTAAAGAAAGGATGCAGGTGATTTACTGTTATTGTAGTGCTTGTCAGATGATAATCACAGTGAAGTTGATTACATGCCGGCCCCCTTCATGGAATATGGAATGTTGCTGTGTATTTGATTTGCCACTGACAGCAGTTGAAATGACCCCTCTCCACCATGTACTATATGGTAAGCTCCCCCACTTCTTGTATTACTCCAAAGTTCAGTGTATGAAACCCACACATAATGTTTGCCATCATAGCAACCAATATTTAAAGATGATATTCACAGTGTTAATACGTAAATAACTCTTTTTGTAGGAAACATTTTGATGGGCTTTTGTTCCAACAGATCTTGCCAAGTCTCAGTTCAGCTACGCAACAGAGGTGCTGATGCATTCAAACACAGTGAGTATGGCGATTCCATAATCATTGAAAGGAGAATCACTGCAGATGGTGGATCATCATACAAGCTCAAATCCAGGAAAGGTAAATGTATACTTTTTTAACGTTCTTAATTAAGGATTAAAAACAGTTATTTTGCTGGTCTGTTGTTCCTTGTTTTGTAATGGTCTAAGGAACAGGAACTTGAGAAGAAAGTCGAGTACTTTAGCTCTACATTTCATAGTGTTCTACTATTATAACAACTCCAGAAACAACTCGAGACCAACCATCTTGGACCTCCCTAGAAGCATTAGTGTTGGGGGCAAATGGTTAACTGAAATCAGGGAAATCCAGGACCTGTACTGAAGCCATATTGCTGTTGAGAGAGTTTAAAAAATAGTGAGGCAGGTGGGGTCCTCTTCAGTGGAGCTTTTCTCAAGGGCTGTTTCCCTGAGTGCTGGGTCACCAGTTGGTGCAAAGGTCTTACTAGCAACATTTGCATATGCCCTGAAATGAAGGTTGGTGTCCAGTAAAGTCAAGAAATGTCTGATCAGAAAGGTTTTGGGACACTGAAGCCATTCTTGGAGTGTGTTGGTCAGAAAAACAGGACATTCCATGGGCTGAGACTGCAGACCTTTAGAGAAGTCTAATAAGATATTTTCATGCAGCGCTGAAAAGTGGCAGGTGCATTTGGTAGTACAAAAGTTTTATACAGCCACTGCAGTCTTTGTATTGTTGGCTTCTCCTACACTCAGTTAAACCTAATCAGCTTCAGGGAGCAGAACAACTTTACACCCTGCAGGACTTCTAGTGTCTCAACAATTCTAGAAATTGGGTTGGCAAACTTGGTTTTCCTGGAGTTGAACTTGTTAACATCAATTCCCATTCATTTGACCATCTTTCATCTATACTAAGGTCACAGTAATACATGTGGGCTGTAAGTCCTCTTGATAACATCTGCCTCCAAACAACTGTAGACAACTACCCTTAATTCTTCAAGTTGTGCTGGTAGTACTCTTCAGCACAGATCTCTGACTGGAACTTGTAGCACACTTTGTAGTGTTTCCTAGGTCTACACCTTTTCACCTTTTTAACTGCTCAGGATGGTGGTCATCAGGTGGATGCTAAAGTTTATAATGCTGGGATAACTGTTGGGGGCATGATGTTGGTGTGCATTTAGTTATTGGGCAACTCAGCAAGAATATCATGCATTATGTATAGCTGGACCATGTGTTACTTTAACAGCAGAGAAGTGTGATAGTGTCTTCAATGGTTTAAAAAAATGATCTTGATAAACTACTGGATTTGGCATGTGTGAATCATTAGAGAACCATGTGATATGCTGCATTGATGAGTACAGGATACTGAGATCACCATAAGTTCACTTCTGACTACCACGCTGCCAATACAACCAACATCTGAAGAAACTCTTAACTAATTTTCTTTTGACACTGCGTCAAACCCGCAGAATGATAGTTCTGTGAAGGTATTGTGCTATTCTTGTATCTGGCCTTGTGCTAAAAGGATCCTTTTACACCTTGTCAAATTAGAAGGCAGCGTGGCCAAGTGGTTAGGGCACTGGACTTGAAATCTGGAGGTTGCAGGTTCAAGTCCTGCTCTGACCACTAAGCTGGAGTTGTTTCTCTGTAGTCCATAGGTCAACTCCTCAGTCATGATTGTAAATAGCCAACTGGTCTGGGTCCAGAACTAACAAGGTTGGCCTCTGCTATAGATCCCTAAGAGCAATATATTGTTTTGCTCTACAATAACTTAGTGATCAATGGATATTTTCCTTCGTGTAGTTCCTTAAAACCCCCACACCTAAAAAGGAAGTACAATCCCTTTTTCATTTTCAATTAGTTGAGGTAAGGAAGGAGGACAATTAGGAACATATACAAGACACATGACTGGGTATAATAAATCCAGTTGCTTGCCACAACTGTTCATATATTCTGTTGATTTCTGTTTCAGGAAAAGTAGTTTCAACCCAGAGAATCCAAGTGGAACAAATAGTTGACCAATTTAACATCCAGGTGTGTTTCCTTTCATCACCAGTAGGTCAGTTAGAGTATTCATGTTTGAATTATGTTATTAGTTGCTTAAAACTATGGTTATCACCTGGAATTTTAAGGCCTTTTCTTCTTATTCTCCCTTACTTTTTACATTTATGGGCTCTGTATTGTAACCTAGGAAAGTCAACACTTTTCATTAGCTTAACAGATGATACATCCTAAGCAGTCACTAAGTTCCGGCCCTTGCATTGCATAAACTTTATTGTTTCACATAGAAATAAGCAGCTCTCTTAAGCAGGCACGTGCACATGTGGTTCCATGGGTGTTGCTACTCTCAGCTGGTAGGTAGAAGTAAAGTCTGCAAATGAGCCTAGTGGTCCATCAGGCCAGCTCTGATTATCTCGGGTATCTGTGGCAAGAAAAGACCAGGAGTGCCTCTACCCCCTCCCCTGGATAGGATGTTAGTCTATCACAGGGTTACCCCTTGCATTGATTCGTCGGTACCCATTTATACATCTCGGTGGAGAGAGGCACTGTGAGAGTAAAGTGTCAAGCAGGGCTTAAACAAAGACTGCTCAAATAGAGTCAAGCACACTAACCATGAGACCACCACGCCTCTCAGCTTAAGCTAGTGGGTGTGGACTGTTAACATTACAAACCACTGGACAACTGATATCTTTATGGAGTGACCCACATGTTATTTTGTAGGCCAAGAAGTTTACTTTTATTGTGAACTCCTTTCCCAAGGTTGACAACCCAGTTTCTTTATTAAACCAAGACACAAGCAGGCATTTGCTTCAAAGCAAGGATGAATCAGATCTTTATAAGGTATGGTAAATAAGACACCTTGCACATATATTTTCTTCTGTAGTTTGTCTTGCAATGTTTAACATTGTCTTTAAGGTGCTATGTACCTCTCAGAAGGCTTAATGGGACTGGCTGAGAAAACAATAGAACAAAAACAGAAAGATGAATGTAGCCCTTAACCCTTTACCCCCTAAGGCGAACAGCAGTTTTTACCAAATCGGCAAATAAAGACACTCTGCCTGTGAACAATATACCATTTGAAAGCCACTAGTCAGCTTATTTAAGAATTGACATCAGCAGCTATTAAGGAGGTAGACATTTTGAGAGAAATTGCTTTAAAATGGAAAAATGAACGACTTCAAAAATGTATACTATATTGGCGAGAGATGGAATGCTTGCCAACAAACCCCTTGATTTTGGAAAATCCGTTCTCTTACAAATGGGGCTCGTGATTGGTGCAGCGTGGTCATCTTGATTGACAAGTTTCTCAAGTTCGCTTAAATGATTCCAGGAATAACTTGAGTGTGACTTGCACAATGTCATGGACGAAGGTTTGTGAAATTGTGTGCTAGCCTCAGCAAAGATTTATTACACTTGATGTCGTTGGTATGTATTCGATTTTACTTAGAAGACACCATCTTTTAGAGGTTAAATACTTGGTGGCTCTATTACCTGATAGATTCAGTGAAAGCTTTTAAAATCTTTCAGCTGCTGTTTTGATTATTGATCATGCGCAAAGACCAAGCAGGAACCAGGGAAGGAGAACCAATCTTTGATAGACTTATTTGGCAACCTTGCTTAGCTTTACTGAGTTGTTTTTCGTGTCCAGATAATGAAAGACCAGATTTTAGAAGCCAGCAACTGGTTGTTGCTTTCCCTGCAAAAGTGAATTTACTTGCATTGACAATTTTCAAACAAAGGCTTCCAATTTCTGAGTGGTTCTATAATTCAGCACTAGATATTTTTTTTTGGTAGCAAGAGAATGAAATGACTGTCAGGCTAATGAACGGTTAGAGTTAAACCACAGGAAAAGCTGGTATTAAGCCGAACATTGCCCTCCAAATGAGGATGTAGACACATGTAGCTCTATTATGATTTTAGCTCAGTGGCAAAGTTGTCAGTCAATAACTGGAATCAACTGTGAAAACCAGTGGGCATTTTTCAAAATTGAGGGGTTTGTGGGCAAGCATGACCCCTCTGGCCCCACCACCCACTGCTTCATCAAGTTTTTGCTCTTGCTGTAATCTATTTGCATAATATATCGCACACGTCACAGCAATGTCATGAAGTGGTATTCAAAACTTGACTTGACTATGTTTACTGCTGGTTTGGGTAGCTTTACTCTGAGCACTTACTGCCTGATGATGTGTTTTTTTCTGGTTTGTGTAAACTTAATACAATTCTTTTGTAACCCTGCTGATCTTCCTCCTTCTGTTTGCAGTTCTTCATGAAAGCAACCAGTCTTGAACAAATAAGCACTGATTACGGTATTGTGATGGAGCATAAGGAAGTTGCTTTAGCCACTTTGCAACGAAAAGAGAAGGTGCAGTTTGTTGCTGTTTTTAGTGCCAGATTAGGTCAATTGGTTTGACATCTACCTTCAATTTAGTAGCTTGCATGTTGAAAACCCTGCCAGACCACCAACTAGGGTCTTACACCTGCTTGTTAGATCATGCTAGCTTTGCATGAGAACCTTTGACCTAGCTCAGATGCCCTTAGGTAGGGACATCTAGAGGTTGGGTTTGGTTATTTCAGCTTTTCATATCATTTTCAATATTAACAACCCAGTGACAGTGGGTAACATTGTTCAGTGACAGTAGCCATAGAATTCCCAGTGTCTGGTGTAATGGGATCTGCCTGGTTACCATGGGTAGAGTGATTACATAATGTAACTTATGTGGGTTTAGAAATTAAAGGTGAGGTCATGAAAATCTGACAGAAGCAGCCAGTTGTGACAGTACAAAAACAACTCAGATCTAAAAATGCAAACTTTAATGGTAATTATCCATGTGTTTCAATCAACTGTTTTATTGGTCAAGAAGACTTGATTTGGCACAGAGGAGAACGGTAACTCAGAAATGCCCATTGCCATTACACTAACAGCTGATTGTTAACTGCTCTAGATTAAATTTAATTTGTAATCTTCTCTGTTTTCTGGGCTTAAAGGTTATTCCAGAAGTGCGTGAGCAAGTGCGCAGACTAGAAGCAAGGTATATTGCTATTAAGCAAATTCGTGACATCAAAGAGCAGATTGAGGAACTAAAAAAGGAGCGTGTTTGGGCAGAAGTAATCAAGAATGAAAAGGTAAAGTACATGGATGATGTCAAAGCGAAGCAACACTATATGTTGTTATTTGCCCCATGCAAGTAAGACAAGCTCGTAATGTTTCTTGTCCTGTGGATCAAGCTTTGGAATTTTACATGCCTAGCTTTCAAAACAGGACTTTTCATGGGGTAGATAATTATGCATATCTGAGGCATGCAATGGTAGAAGGCCATTACTCTGCCCAGTAAAACCTTCCTATCATAACTAGTCTGCATTGTGACACTAGTGTAAATAGGGCTACTTAGACAATCTTAAACTAATCCCATTAGAATGGAGAAGGTCATAATTTGTCCTCATTGAACCAATGACAGTGTATTGCACTAAACACTGATTGGTGCAAACCACTTAAAATTTGGAATTTCTCAGTTGGTATTGTTCCCTTCTGCCAGGTGATTGTGTTTTTGCTTGTCTAAGTTGAAATGCAGTAATAATTAGTGGTGGTACTTACTTAATGGATGTTAGACTGCTGGGGTGTTTGGGATTTAGTTGTTTAATATAGTGCTGACCATTAAGGGACTTAAAATAACCAAGGCCTATTGTGTCAGATGTAAAAGGTCAGAGACTTGTATGGTTCACGTGTAAAATTGGCATTTTCATTTTTAATGGTTATGTGTGCAAGTTACTATTGTTGTAGAATGCTTTTTCCTAATGCAACATTTGATTTTATTTTTAAGGAGGTTTCTATGCAAGGTAGAGTTGTAGTGAAACTTAAGTCTGGCCTTCCAAAGTTTGACAAGGAGATTCAAGAATGCGAGGTATTACTGGTTCTATGTTTAACTTGTTGGTTCTCCCTACATCAAAAGGTAACACAGTTTGTAACTTTTTGTTTAAAGAAAAAAATTTCAGACATTGAACAGCAAGTAGCAGCAGTGGAGAGTGAAATGACCAAGGTCCAAACTGAAGCAGAGTCCTTGAACACAGAGCAGCAACACATTGCTGCAGAACTACAAGAAAGGAAGAAGACAGTCAAAGACAAACAGGTATATTGGAGAGGACTTTTAGTTTATTTTTTCTTTATGAAAGAAATTAAAATTCACCTGGTGTGATGTATTCCGTCTTACACATACTCGTGTTTCCATAACAAGAGAGTTTTCATATAGTTAAATGCAATTCAATGGAGTTAACAATAAGGAGCACAAGTCTTTGTAGTCAGTGCTGTTTAGATATGTGTTTGTGCCAGGATTCTATGTGTTCTTGGACCAAAGGGAGTTTTAGCAGTTTGCATTTACTCAGTCTTTTCTTGAGCGTTAACTTTTTGTTGAGTGTGGGGGCTTTCTCTGAGAGGCTGTTTCCCCTCCCTCTCTTTCCACTATTTTATAGGTGTGACAGCTGCCTTAGCTGTCCTGCAGGGCACAACAAGGATAAGTAGTAAGTAGTAGATGGGTGCCTGTTTTTTTCTCCCTTCTACATGGGGGTTCATGGCTGGAATGCCAGGAGTAGCCAGTCATGGGAATGGTTTCCATCTATATGTAAGAGCTATTAAGCTGCCAACAGTGGAAACTCCCAGATGTTTCAGGCACCCAATCACCACTTTACAAAGTATTTGTTAACCTTCTTTAATTCAGTTTGTCATCTGCAGTGATGGTTGTTTGGTTGATTGGTGTGCTATTTTATCTACCTCCTTTTGTGGTAGGTGCCATGCATTACCCTAATTGTACCTTGAGTAAGAATTGAAAATTTTTGTTTCAGTGAAGTTTTTTTTCTGCATTATAGTCTACTCTGAGAAGACTGCAACACACTAAACAGGAAGCCATAAATGAAAAAAATGTGCTTCAAGGAAAGATAGAAGAGATAAAAACATCTGTGTGAGTTGTAATAAATGCTAGAAAGATCCACACCAATCACACTTGATTTTTAGTCTAATGAAATGGCTTAGATATACATTCTAACTTGTACCGAAATCGTGAATACTTCTATAGAGAGAAAAGGGTGGCAGAACATTAGTGTTAGCTAGGATTCTGCTCACTTTTTGTAGCCTTATCCAGAGATGCATGTATATGGTCTTGCGATTTTCTGCTTACAACACATTCTGTTCAGTTTATTTTAGCAAGAGCCTTTGCAACTTACTGAGTGTTTTCCACTTGATAATTGAAGGATTTATGTTTTGTTTTCTCAAGGGAAATGAGAAACTTTGAAGAAGAACAGCGTCAAAAAGAACATTTGCTACAACAGAAAAGAAACGAATTAGAAGAATGTAAAAACAATCTTGAGGAGGTTATGAACAAAGCTGTTAAACTACACAATGAAGTGGAGACGGATAAATATCGTATCAGCAAACTATGGTATAAACTAATGAATATATAATGTGTGTTGAAATTAATGTCACATGGAAGAGTGATTTTTACTTTTAAGGAAAAAGTGATAGCTCACAAAGAAACTTAAAGCTAACAGATGCAAACAAATTTAAAGTGTGGAAATAAGTTGAAATTTGAACTGCAGAGTAGCTAGTACTTGCCAGTACGTTTCCTGCCACAGACGGAGGTAAACACCATCTAGGGTTGTTTGCCGTACTCTTTACTGGAATCTATGGGCTATGAAATTGTTTGCTGATCCAACTGGTCCAACAGGAGTGGCACAGCTTGATGGGAGTGAAACCCTGGAAAGGGTTTGGCTTGCATAGACTAATATCCCTTGCATGTGAGCCCTGATGAACCAAATGTCTTGCTTTATGTGCTCTGTTTTCCTTCTGCTTGAGTTCTGCCTGAAACAAATTCCATAGGCTGTAATGGTGTAGTCCTAAAGTATCTTGGACACATTGTTACTGGCTTGTTAAAATGCAAACCAGAGAGAGGCCAATTGGATCTTAGTAAGTATGTGATCATTGTGGAATGTTTTGCATAGAATCTCAGGGTAACCTGAAGATGGGGGAAAAATTGGGTACATGAAGGGAGATTACTGATTACTCTTTTTATATGAAATGATTCCCTTAAAAAGGTAAATAACCACTTACCACCTTAATTGTCCAACAATTAGGAGACATATTTCATGTACTGGAATGGTTTTGCATGCCGTGTTGCTTAATAATTGCATATACAATGCATTAATGCATTCTCATATGAAAGGTTTTGCATGAGGACTCATTTGAAACAGAGGCACAAAGTAACTCAGAAATGGCCTAATAATTGCTTCCTATCATACACATTTATTTATTTTTTTGTCATTTAATTTAACAGTTCTACGAAAGACGAAGTAACCAATGAGATCTATAAAATGGAAAAACAAGTAACACGAGTTAGGCTTCAAAAAAGTAATAAGATTCTACAGTTCGGAGCCTGGATGCCTACTTTGCTTGATCGCATAAGCAAAGCTGTGAGTGATGGAAGGTTCACCAAGCCACCAAGAGGCCCCATTGGTAAGAGACATATTGAAGCAAGATCAGTAATAAGTAGATTGCTTGTAGATGGTTAGAAATCTTGAAAGGGTGTATTGCTGAATAACTCTCTTATTTTGTTTAACATAGCAGGTCAGATTATGTGTTGGTGATCAAATAAATATAATTGAAAGGCCGTATGCAAGAACGTCCCCTAGATTTTTCGGCCATTTTTGAAAGTGCTTAAAACTAGCTGAATTTTGGCATGTGGGCTTCGTTTCACCTGAGAAACATTGCTCTGAAGTTTTTTTTGCTGGGTTACTTTTCGTTCTCGAGAAATAACGTATGCAAAAAAGGCACACAGGTTAGAAAAACCGAGTGGTTTATTGCAAACGCAATATCTCGAGAACGAAGCGAACTTTAGCGCGAAAACTACAGGACATTGCTTAACATACCTGAACGAAACTGCATGCGAAATTTGGAGTGTTTTCGACAAAGTTCACCTTTGATTAAAATACCTGACGCCCTTTTCCCGCCGAGTCCTTCAAATAAACAAAGCCGGGCCTTTGTTATGATAAACAGAGCCGATCCTTTGTTATAATAGCCAAGCCAAGCCTTTGTTATAAGTCGAAGTCTCGCCTCAGTTTATTATAACAAAGGATCAGCCTGCCGCGACCGCAAGGACTTTGATTTTACTTAGAAACCAGCAAAATGTCAATTTCACGTAGCTTATATAAGCTCAAATTTGTTGATTTCAGGTCAAAAGTGCTTAAAATGTTGACTCATGTTAACGTGTGACGGCAAGGATGTTGATTTCTCTCAGAAAGCAGCAAAATGTCAATTTTAAGCAACGTAAAAGCTCAAAAATGTCGATTTTAGGTCAAAAAAGGTTTAAATGTTGATTTCATGTTAACCCGTGACGGTAGGGATGTTGATTTCACTTAGAAAACAACAAAATGTTAATTTCATGCAGCGTATAAGCTCAAAAATGTTGATTTCAGGTCTAAATAGGTAAAAATGCTGATTTCACGTTAACGCGTGACGGCAAGGATGTTGATTTCACTTAGAAAACAGCAAAATGTTAATTTCACGCAGTGTATAAGCTCAAAAATGTTGATTTCAGGTCTAAATAGGTAAAATATGGCGGCCGGAAAATAGTGTTAACATCTGGAACTTACTTTGGTTATCTGGGACAATGATTATCTGCACTGAACAAATAAACATCAAATAAGCACTTTTCCAAATACAGTAACGTCTTAAATGGCTAAAAATCACGAGATAAATACATATTTTTTCGACAAACGCAATCGTAGCTTTATGTCACGCACCGCCTAACAGATTAACAAATTAACCCTTCTGTGCAATGTACGGGTCTCCATACATCTGCATGTCCGCTGATCCCAGAAGTTCAAAACACTACAAATCATGCCGATATGAAATAAAATCAACGCAACCTGGATCACAGATCTATGTTACAATCGATCGCTACTTGTTGGCCATTATTATCTTTAAATGAAAAAAGCCAAAACAATCTAGTTACCAGTTCGAGAAACGCGAGCAGAACATGATCACAATGCATGCCGGGAAGGGTCTTTCCACCTCGTGCGCGGGAAAACATGGCAGTCGATACAAGACAAATTTTATCACTCAAAAACCAGTTCTCGCTTTCCAAACTTTGACACTAGCAACGCTTGGCAAATGGGCCACAACTCACGAGAGGGTATTTTTCTTGGGCAAGAACCGCTCTTGGACTTTGCTGCCTGGCTCGATCTGACTTCGAACGCCGATAACACGATTACGGTATATCAGCTACCTTCGAAGTTCCAGAACACATTTTGATTCTTTAAAACGTGCTGATGACTTACGGGTTTATCAAGGCTTTATGATGCCTCTCAACCACCAGGCAGGCATACAAGGTACTTTAACGCAATGCTTAAGATATTAGTTGACAGAGCTCTAATGCGGCACTTCTCTTTTTTGTTCGATGGTATTTCGTTTGCTGCTCGATCGATTCACGTGTTGCGTTTACGTCACAATAACCGATGTAAACAATCTGTTCCCAGATTTCCGCTCTATATACTATTTTCCTTTGACTTTAAGACAGCTAAGATTCAGTGGAATACACTATAAACAGTCTGCCTGTTTGCCGTTCAACAAAATAATAAGGTTTCTTTTGTTTTTTGTTCAACAAAAGATCTCCAAAAGATGCCGCTTGGAAAACTGAGCTTTTTGCATACGTTATTTCTCGAGAACGAAGAGCGCCCCAGCCAAAAAAAATTCAGAGCAATGTTTCTCAGGTAAAACGAAGCCTTCATGCCAAAATTCAGCTACTTTTGAACACTTTCAAAATGGCCAAAAAATCTAGGCGACGTTCTTGCACGCGGCCTTTCAATTCTGGGTAACATAAGTGTCAGTTCGGAACAAAATATTGATTGAAGTATTTTCCAAAACTTATCTTAAGCAGTGGTTGATATTAAGATTCATGGAGCCAGTGTCATGTTTTGAATGAAAATGGCTTCACCTTTAGTCATTTTGATGTTTCCCTTTTTTGTTTTCTGTGTAATCTTTTGAATTGGGGATTTAACCTTATTTTCTTGACATTGTCCATTTCTTTTAGCCACTTCATGCACCTGGAGGACATTAACATTTCTATTTAATCTCTACCCAAAAGTACAAAATAAGCTGTCCAAACCAATATGTAACAAATTATTTTTTGAAAATCGTTACTGCTACCATAAGTGTTGCAGTTCCCACAAGATGGATGGAAAGGGATTTTCCTCACCAAAGCCAACTTTGAATATTGGACCTGCAGTCCAAAGCTTGAAGCTTCTGCACTTGTGCAGAAAAGTGCAACAGGCCTTTTGACTACTACTCAGATCTTGTGGCAAAGAAAATGCTTCAGTGAACCCTATATTTATTTCCTTTTTCTTTTCCCTGATACTAATCCTATGATTCCATTTTGACATATGCAGGCTTACATTTAAAACTAAAGGATGAAAAGTGGTCCAGGGCTATTGAATCGTGTCTAAAAAAGTTTGGCTATGGATTCTGTGTGGTTAATTTTAAAGACCTGAAGGTCCTCAAGTCTATTATAACTCAGACTACAAACTTTTCCCCTGTTGTGGTGATATGCCCCTTTCAGGTAAATGCTAGTTTTATTTGTTATATCAAGGAAGTCTATGGGCAACTGTGAAATGAGTATAGTTTTGCCAACATATCCCATTTGACGTGGAGTGAACTACTACAATATTAATGTCCCACAGCCCAATTTGACTCTTTGGTAAAAGGAGTTAATTTTGTGACTGGGAATACTACAACAGGCATTTTTTTTTTTGGGGGGGGGGTGGGGATGGGGGGTGTAGTGGCCAATGGGTTTTGTGTCAGACATTGGACTAAGTGGTCTGGGTTTAAGCCCGCAGTGACCTGGGTCATTGCATTCTTAAGCAATTCAATTCACCTTTTTCTCACATAACAGTGCCTTTTTCTACCCAGGTTTATAAATGGGTACTCAGGTGAAGTAATTTTTTGGTATAATCCAGAAGTGATTTGAACCCCTTGCTTTATGCCACTTAAAATGAAATTAAGCCCCCAGCCAGAAATTGGTAATAATTACCACGTACCTCGTATCTATTTGAGTTTTTTATGCCCTGGAGAGAATGGCTAGTTGAGACATTACATAACTGACACCATAATGATACCAAGGTTTGAACTTTTGAGTTTTAGACATACTGAAATACTTATTTTGAGTGGAATAACATTATGCAGCAGTTCATGTCTGAAATAGCCAGGACAGTTTTGTTTAGTATGTTTTCTTTCCTTCTGATTTACAGCAAACTGTTTATAATGTCTCGTCTCATGTAAGTAAATATTAACCCTATTCATGCCAGGTTTGTTTTGGTTGTATAAGGTGTGCTGGCATTTAGTTGTTCAGTCTGTACAAAATGCAGACTGCAGACTGCAAACTAGGTATTAAACGCAGACTGAGAATAAAGACTGCTTTTTCGTCAAATACGTGATGATATGTTATTTTATAACTTACCCAGTGTCACCCAACTGCTTTTCTGCGGTCATCTTCAATGAAAATTTGTACTATTGGGGATTATCCTTGGCCCATTTCTTCATATATTTTGTTTTTAACAAAGAATTAAGGTCATTTTAGTTCTTAAATAGAATTTGAAGCTGTCATAATTTTCTCACATCGTGCGCAAGGTCAATTGTTAAAACCCAAATAACACACAATATGTAAGAAACAATGATCATTTAGTGTTCTTTTTGTCGCCAAATGCAGACTTATAGCCTGCGAGCAGGTTCTTCACAGGATCAATAAATTAGTTTTCCTTCTTGTTCAAGGGTGAACACACACTGACTGTTACATGTACTTTAATAATTGTGTAGCTAACTAGTTACCAAACTTTCAAATTTGTTTCAAGTGACTGTGTGCTTCAGTGACCTTGTTTGGCTTGTAGCTGGTTTAAGTTATTTTTTTTTTATTTTCATTGCCATCAACATAACTGAGAGATTGAAAAATATTTACTAGTTCCTTGTGCATAGTATTTCAGCTAGTGATAACATCTTTATATCTGATTTTTTTTAAGAAACCCAAATGTGAGTTTCCAACAATTTTGGACATGCTAGAGATTGACGATGCTGTAATAGCAAATTGTCTAATGGACCAGGTAATGAATGTACAGTACTGATCAATTTTAAGTTAACACTCTCAACTCAAAACTATTCTCAATCCTCGATCCTCAATCCTCAACCCTCTATCCTCTATCCTCTGTGCTTTAGAGAATCAAAGCTTGTGTTTCGAGTGTCAAGGCACTGAGATTGTTTTTAGGAAATCATGTTTTTCTTGAAGACATAACACTAGCAACAAGCAATAGATAACTAGACAAATTCTTTCTTTGTTTTCTTCATTCAAAACTTTAATGACTCAACTTGAAACTGAAATGACTCAACTTGAAGCTCGATATTCAATGTTTAAGGCAAATTAACAAATTTTGTTTTTATAGCTTGCATCAATTTGGAAAGTGAGTTGTTTTTGTTACTGTTTATGTCAACCGAATTAATAAATTACCTCTGAATAGTGTTCTTTGAGGAATGGTCAAAGTTTTTACTCAGACAATTTAAAACCAGGAAAAGATAATAGGATACACAATGCAGTTTCAAAGGGTAAAGATGAACACCTAGTGCCTCACTGAAGTGCTCTTTTAATCTGACTGTTATTTTGGAGGGCACAATCATGTGTTAGAAAGAGCCTTTCTAGATAAATTCTTGTGATAACCCCTGTAGGTGATACCAGCATGAAATACCTCATCTGGTAGACTTTAAGCTATTTCTGGTATGGTTTTGATTCCTTGTTATTTTAAATTTGCATGCCTTGTCTGAAATGATGTCCATTGCGAATGGTTTATCGACTTTTTGTCATTCCATAGTTTCTGGGGACATTTTGCGCTTGCTATATGTGTGAGATAGATGCTGCATGTTGATAAAAGAATTATCTTAAATACTTCAAATACTTTTCTTTAGCTCCGTATAGAAAGGACACTGTTAATTGAAAGTAGGTCACATGCTGCAGATGTTATATGGTCAAGGAATGCACCAGCCAAACAGGTAAAGTATATTTACTAACAGGGTATTTTTCTCTCAACTTCACTCCCAAGTCTACACCATTCATGGTCAATGATATGATGACATGCTACAAAAAATGTGGCTTGCAAACAAGACGGGCTGGGAAAATTTTGGTAATGGTTTTACAAGGAAACAACTGAACATCACACAAACAAAGACAATATCCTTTTACATTAACACCCAGTAGGCAGTAAAACTGCAAGATAGAAAGCTGATCACACACCCTGATTTTGTGTTGACTTTAGGGCACTTAATTAGGAAATCAACCATATTTGATTTCCACAAAGCTTACCATTAGCTTACATCAAGGCTTAAAAATACAAGAACATATTTATAAAACAGCATTTTGATGTGGATGTCCCAGTTTCACAGAAAGTCGTTTGCAGTCTTTAAGATTGCAAGTAGGTCTTCTCCACCACTGAACTTTGCTACTTCTCTTTCTTTTCAAGTGCTTGATAATTGCTTGGCTCTACTAGCCTTTGGTTTTAAACTCTTTCCAAGGGTAATTAAAGGTTTTTTATTATTTTTACATTTTTATATTTATTGGTTTCTGACATGCAGATCATGTCCTTGCTACCTCTGTTATTGAATCTATGCTCCAGCATTTGTTTAATATATCTTGAATCAATAACTCCTGGAGCTGCTACTTTTACATTGAAGGATCTCAAAGTGACAGCGATTAGCTAGCATATATAACAATGGTTTTTTAACAGCTACAAAATCAATGTTTTGAAAGGTAAAAGTGATAAGTGCACATGTCAATATTTATTATTAATCCCAGTGTGTGTCCTTGTAGGCCTTCTCTGCTAGTGGTGATCAGCTTATTGGACCGCCAACAGTTAAGTCAGTTGCTCCAGACAAAGACTTTAAGAATTATTTATCAACTAATTCTGCAGACAATATAAGGTTAGTATTTTATTTAGTGGCCATATCTATGGTACAGTCAGTCACATTTGAATGCCTGTGATTTCTTCCGCTGTTTCACAGGTGACATTTGATGTGTGGCATATCGTTGCCATTACTTTTTGATAAGGGTATGAGAAATTCTCCTTGGCCTGACATAAGAATATTCATTATATTGTCAAGACAGCATCACCAACCCCAACCATTTTCTTAGGTTTTGATTGGTTTCACAAAACAGATTTCATAGAAAAGTTGTTAACAAGACATCAAGGGTCGTTTACCTTCAATGCAGAGAAACCAAGCAATTCACAGTTTAGGCCAATGGTACACAAAGGCTCAAATAGAAATTCCGGATCAGATTTGGCATGTCATCTGGTTATGAGTAACTGTGTAAGGCCACATTTGTTGATACTGGCGCAAAATATCTGAAACTGGTCAATAACTGTTTATATTTTCTGATTAAAATTTTCAATCATCTTTCAAGATGTTCCAACGTTTTTAAAAGTTTTCCTTTGATTTTCCATATTTTTGGAAGGTTTGTTTTGGTCAGGTAAAATTCTAACTGAAATTTCAGGCATGTTGGGGTCCATGGTAAACAACCATAGACTAAACGATGACCTTGTCATCTAGCAATGGTATGGTTTGCCTCAATGTAATCTTGGAATGTTTGTCTTAAAACCATCTCTTTCTGCTAAATTAGCCTTTCCAATACCAGTAACATTATTCAACATGGCCGAGTGGTTAGGGCGAAGAATTGAAATCCATGGGATGGCAGAACTGGCAGGTCTGTATCCTGCCAGTTGCTCTTTTTAAGAGTGTTATGTTCATTTACAATTATATTTGTTTTATTGTTTGTTAACATTAGCCCTGAAGAGCTTATTGGGTAGTGTTACATAAACTGATTAATATATTTGTTTATAATTTTTATTGTTATTTATTTATCAAGTCAATTGTCTTTAAATTGACATGTTTTAGAAACGTTACTGATGTTTCAAATGTGAAATTTCAGTGCCCTAAGTAAAGAAATTGATGAGAAGAAAAAGCTGCGTGATCAGCTTGCAGCACAGAAACGCGACCTTGAAAAGGCATTGAAGCAACAAAATGTGAGTACCGTGTTGCAATGCACTCTTTCTGATTAATGGTTTCAATTTTTTTAGTGAAAAGCTGTTGTTTAGTTCATTTTCCTACGTCCAAGATCTTATGCATGTCTCACATTTTTTCAAACTATAGTCTGTCACTCTGCAGATTCACTCAGTAATTGAATTGTTGTCATTGGTTCTAATTTTGTATATCAGTTGATATGTTTCACTGTGATTGCTAGCTTGAATAACAAGAAGCATGTAAGGAGAAAAAGCGATTACAAGCCTCCATAAACAACCTAAAACTGGTTAGTACAGAATGCACGATAATTAATGGTACTTCTTTCCTTAGTATATTACAAGAAATCATTGGCTCTTCACTCAAATCGTGCTTCATGCCACCCAGGCCCCAGTTGGTCAAAGGATGGTTAATGTTATCCCACGGATACATCTTTATCCAGCTGATAAGTGATGACAAAACAAATTACACTATCCATTAGATCGTGATTTATCTGGTGAATAGCGTTGTCCTAATTTGGATCAACCAGAGCCAGCTCTTAAGTGAATAAGTGGTATCTTTAAGAATTCTTGAGCCGTGTCACACTGTTCTCACGTGTCCAAAAGTATCTGTGTCTGTATATTTTTGGGCCATTTCGACATGAAGGTGGCTGGTTTAAATATTGGATAGAAGCGACATTTACATTTTTACATGGCAAAGGTTGCCCATCCCGCCATGGAGTGCTGGGGCAGATGCATGTGATCAAGTTGATATAGTGCAAAGTAATACTGTGCTGTGCACAGTGCTCTTTCACAGTGCAGCTACTTTCATTTGCTGACTGCACCTAGTGCTGTTCCTTCTGCACTGTGAATTTAACACATCACTGTTTATAGCGGCATAGAAAGGGGCCTCTCTGTTATTTCTGTCTAGTACCTTGAAGAAGGATAAGATAGCAATGCATGCTTTAGAATGCATGTTAATATTTATTTTTTCACGTTGAATGAATAAATATTTAATAAGGATATGTGAGGCTTTGTGAATTAGTAGAGATGAGGATAGGTGTGATAAGGGAGTCCCTTACGTACTCTCACTCAACCATATTTCTCTTGGTATTATTATTTTGCCGTCTGCCATCTGCTTGTGACGTATCTGCTAGGCTTTATTCTGAGGGAAAAGATACAGTAAGGGTGCAGCTTGTGCAGTGCCATCCTGCTCCATATGCATCTTATCAAGGTGTTCTTATAGTTTATTTTTGTTGTCATTACTTGCAGGAAATAACTGAACTGATGGAAAGCTTAGAGGAAGAGCTTTCTCCTGACATCACAGTATTGGTATGTACAGTATTTTTGTTTTGTTTTGTTTTGTTTTTGTGGCAAACACTAAGATGGTGATGATGCCGTAAATCGGCGAAAGCTCGGATTTTAAAAGATTTTTACATCAATTTTACAGTAGTTTCAGACCTCATTTGAACTTTTGTCAGTTCTTACTAACGTAATAAATTAAGTTTGAACTGAAAAGGAAAAGATAGCGCATGTGGATGTTTACGACCAGGAGGCATCGTTTCTGCTTGGTTTCTAGGCATCTCGTGACTTACATGGATACATGGCATTTAAACATGACAAGTTAAACCTTTTTATGCAATAATCTTGTTGATTTTCAGGAAACGGACTTAGAGCATTGTACACAACGCTTGGAGGATCTCGATGAGCAGGTAAAGAGAGGCTTGTGGTTTGTTGGTATTTTCAAGAAAGCAGTAGTTCTTCCTCGGATTATGGAATAAAAGCTTTTTGAATCCTACCTAAAAGTTCTTTGCAACTTTTTATAAAGCATAAAACGCTGTAACCGCAGTCCTCGGCGGGGAAAAAGATTGTGGCTATATGTTACCTCAATACCTTGCGAACCTAACGCAGTCCGCAAGGCATGGATTGTGTTTGCAATATGTGCCCCTGTACTAAATACATTAAAAATGCTAGTTTTGAGGATTTGAAAAGGTTTTCTGTACATTTTAGTGAGCGTTGCAAAGGTTTTAGTGCCTTACAAATCATCTGTACCAGTCTTTTTCCTATGGAGGGTTCCACAATTTCAAAAGAAAGTAAGCCTAGATTGTTGTTTTCACTGAATTTTACATTTATCCATCGTCATTCCTGATAGTTGAACTGACTTATGCAGCAATCCGAATGTTATTATCTCCCGTGTACTTTTCTAGAAATCTATTTTTGTTTTCCCTTCAGACCCAGACTGCAGAGCAGGAGTTACAGCAAGCCGTAACTTTCATAGAAGATCAAACACGGACAAATGACGACCACGAACGAAAGATTAGTGAAGTGTTTGAAAAAGCAGAGCCTCTCAAAGTAAGAATCAAGGCTTAATGATTATTGTATCACGCTTGCATTTTCAGAAAATGGGGAGGTTGGAGATCCATGCTTCCCCGTATTGTTGCTCCTGGCGCCTCTGTCCTGGGTATGATTTCCGTATTTACCAAATATTGGCTTTTCTTTGAAGTTGGGAACTCAGTTCAAATCTTGGAAATCCTTTTTCCTGTGAATACTGACGATTGCTTTTGTAGCATTAGTGGTAAATTATATTTTTTTTTCTTGTGTCATCTGCATACTTTTATTTAGGAAAAGCTTGAGTCACTAACGGCGAGAAATGGTGAGGAGAATGCCAAACTGCAACACTATCAAAGACAACGCAGGAAATTAGAACAGGAAATTGACGAGAACGAAAAAAAGCAGGATCGGCTCATCAAGTTGACAGAGGTAAGACATTTGTTAAGAGTTCAATTCGTTTCAGTGATGATGGAGATGATAACAGTAATGGTGGTGTGAAAATGTAAAAGTGGCATCAGTAACTCGGTGTTACCAGGAAGTCTGGATCCATAGTCGCCTATAAAGATAGTTGCTAGACTATCCAAGGTAAACTACAGGAGACAAGCATAGTGCGAAATGATAATGATGATGAGAAGGAGGAGGAGGAAGGAGAGGAAGAAGAGGGAGGAGGAGGGTGAGTTGTAGTAGTAGGAGGTGGTAGTGGTGGTGGTAGAGGTAGAGGAGGAGGAGGTGGTGGTGGCGGTGGCGGCGGCGGTGGTGGAGGCGGAGGCGGAGGCGGAGGCGGAGGTGGAGGAGGAGGAGGAGGAGGAGGAAAAAGAAAAAGAAGAAGAGGAAGAGGTCGATGATGACTTCTGTGGCAGCAATTGCTCGTGGTACCTTTGACGATATTTATAATATTGGTGGCCTCGACTAGGACAATGATGATGTGGTGCGGTAAGAATGAGTTTACTAGTGGATTTTTTTCATTGTTGCATGTACTGTATGTCTTGTCAACTGTCTTTAAAGAGCAAAACTTTATGCATAATTGTCTAAAATTTTGACTTTCACAGCAAAAGGCCGAGGTTGCCATGCGTCATTTTGAAAGAGTGGAGACAACACGGAGTGTGAAGGACCTCGAGACTGAAATTATTCAAAAACAAAAATATGTCCAGGAGGAGGAAAAGAAGTAAGTAGGTCGTCAATCATAATTTCTCTTAACCTGTGTGTATGAATAGTAGCAAATAAGTGATAAGAGAATTGAGTTTCCGATCGTGTTAGGAAAACCTGAATTGGGAAGGATAGTTTTCCAAAGTTAATTTTAGAGAAGGTTAAGTGAGCGGAAATAGGTAAGTGTAGAGAATTTTGATTCTGATGTCGGAGCTCAAAGGGTGGTAAACTCTACTCGCTATTTTTCGTGCGTCACAATTTGTCGGTCAAAGTTATACTTGGTACCATAGAACATATCCATGTGATAAAGAGTTTCACACAATGGAATGCCGATTTTTACAGCCACTTTGGGGAACAAACATGAGATCGGAAATTCGAGAAGTTCGAAAAATCGAGTGTAAATTTCCCTAAATGTTTGTGCAAAAAGACCAAAAACTGCTTGGAATAATCGGGAGGTTCGAAAAATAGGGATTCCGCTGTAAGGTTTTTTTTTTTTTTTTTTTTTGCAGTCGAGGGAATCTCGAAGAAATAATGAAAGAGTTCCAAGAAACTCAGGAGAAGTTTGAAGCCATCGTAAAGAACAACAGCAACATTAAGAAATACAACAAGGTATGAGATAGCAAAGAACGAAACAAATTGACTGATCCTTGCCGTTCTGTTTTTTTGTGTTGTTCTTGGGTAAGAGTTCACTAAGGGTCCGGACGCACTGGACTGACAAAATTTGTTTGGCCCTTTCAAAAATCTCGACAAAATTTGTCTCTGCCAAATTTTTAATTTGTCAAGCGTGGGCGCACTGAATCACAGCAAAATATTTGTTAACCACAAGAGTCAATCACATGGAAATTAACACCATCGCTTGCGCGCTTTCAATTTGATTACATGTAGTCGTGAAACTTGCACTTGTACTTGTACTCGACTGACTCGGGTGGACATACGGATGTACAAATTGAGCAGAGCTTGGTCCTGGAGATGCAGCTGGAACGTTAACGTAGACTTGGGAACCGTAATAGTTGTACTGTGCGAACGGATCGTCATGGAGCATACCAAGGTACGAATCTTCCATGTTTGTCGTTGATTGCCGCGCAAATATAAATTTAATTTTGGCGAGCTTCGGACTGAAATACTCCGACTAAAAATAGAAATCAAATTTTCTTGATTGACATTTTCCTTCAAATCATGGCGTGTAACTTCACAAATCTGTCAGATTTCGCGCCTGACAAAAATCTGTCCTGCTCCGAGGCAGGACGACGGTGTCTTTGAAGTTTGGTAAGCCTTGACAAAATTTGGTAGATCTAAAAATCACCGGACGCACTTGTCTCAGGGAATTGATGACAGGTTTTTTCGTAAAATAAACAAAAATTTGCCCAGTGCGTCCGGGCCCTTACATGGTATTGATAGCAAGCGGTATTCTGGAATATCCTTCTGATTATGTGAATGACTGTCGTTAGCACTGGCGTTGCCATGGATACCATATCATGCTATGTTGCACTGGAAACAGATAGTGATATGATAAGTGTGTCATATTTAACAATCAGTTGTTCATGCAGACAGGACTAGAGTTCTTTGTCAGCATCGTAGGTCAGTTATGGTAAAATATTAGACTGTGAGGTGTAAGTCATTGGTATCTGGTGTTAGAATACGTTTATAACGTCACTTGCCGAGAAGAAATATCACTTTTGTTACATGCAACAGTTATTTTTTTGGCACAATCTCGCTTCATGTGTATTTACTGGGGAGAACAAGTATCAATTGATGAAAACATCGGCTGACATCCTGTGAAGAACTTTCAAATCCAACCTCCCGGTCTGTTTTGAAGTGTTTAGTTGCTTTCTTTATTGCAGAAAATTCACACCGCCATGGAGATAAGAAGAAAGTATTTTAAAGAGAAAAGAAAGTTCTTGGCGTCGAATACTTCCAATTTTTTTACAAACCACTTGAGCCGCAAGGGTTACAGTGGATATATATCATTCGATCACAGCAGAGAGACTCTTAATCTCATCGTAAGTACAGTACTGGTATTGTCGAGCTCCTGGTTATTAGTAGCCCCCTGCGCAGATGCTCTTTGGGTTCGTCACGCAATCTTCCTCTCCCACGTGGGGGAGGAAGATTGCGTGACGAGCCCAAAGAGCGTATGCCAAGAAGGCTGAGTTATTGTTGAAATATTCCGTATTGTCATAAACACGAAGGGGGAGGGGGGGGGGGGCGAAGAGCCAAAGCCCGCCCCCTTTTTGCCCCATAATTAAGCCCCCCTTCCCTAGTTTATTGCAACAAGAAAAGGCTGACCTTTATATTACAGGAACCCTCCTCTCCCACCTTCAATCTTTTTGGGGGCAAGAGAGAGAGCCCATCTCGACTTCGCCACCATTACAACATCAAGAACAGCTACACCATCCAATGGCCATGAGGTGGAGGTCTTGCTATCAAAATACGTCCTGAACAGACATTAAAGGAATCTGTCATACTTTTAGATTTTGCTGAATTTTAAAATTAGATAAGGTGGTTAAATAACAGTTTCTTGATCAATTTATAACGCGCAGTAGGTTGGCTAGTGCAATTTACTTCTAGCTTCAATGATGACCAAACCACTTGTTCTTAGCTTGGGCTTGTGTTCCAGGGAAATTTCGTCTGCATTTCATATAGCGTAGGTTTTTGATTTTCATCTTTCCTTCCGGTTCCCCGCAGGTAAATGTCCACAAAGGTCCAAAAGATGAGTATTCGGAGAAAGGTGTTGACGAAAGTACGTCTGTCATGAAGTCGTTATCAGGCGGTGAAAGATCAGTGTCTACTATCTCTTTCCTGACAGCCTTGTGGAGCACCATGGAGTCACCTTTTAGATGTCTTGATGAGTTTGATGTTTTTATGGTTAGTGTCACCCTCGGTTTTATAAGGTTAAAAAGTCCCGTCCAAATCACAAACCTGGATGAGCCGGAAGCATCATCAGCGCATGCACTCGACTCTAGGTTTCTTAGGATGAAGTGACCAGGAGGAGTATTGCTACTCCCCCCGGATTTTAAAGCATGGAATATCCAGTAAATATTCTCGTAAGTAGAGTGAGAGTAAGGTGTTCTGTCCAAGAACACGATTCACCTGTTTTCTTTTTGTTTTGTTTTGTTTTGTTTTGTTTTTTGTTTTTGTTTTTTTACTAATTGCAAACCAGCTAAAACTGTCAAGGTTAATTAGATTTTTATTTCAGTTTTGTTCGGATTTTCATTTCAGTTTTTTTTTGTCTTAAGAAAAAGAAAGTGGCATATCGTCCTGTTGAACTGGAGAGGGGAAAAAGAATCTGAAAATGTGGTTCATTCACGATTGTTGAAAATATAGTTATTGCCATGTTATGTTTAATTTAAGGTTCGAATGGTAGATACATCAGTTGTCCTATTAAAATTGAGAGAAAGTTTTCTGTATTAAACAAAGTTTGTACATGATACAACAAACTAAGGAGTGTTAACTTCAGACTTAGTTTTTACAATCTCGTCCAACGTTTTAGGACTTGTGTAACAGGAAGGTGATCATGAAGATGGTGTTGGATATTGCAGAGTTGCCATCACAGAGAAAGCGCCAGTTTATTTTCTTGACACCACAGGATTTGAGGTTAGTGTGAAATGTTTTGCGGCCGCATTAAGTGCCATCCTCGATTTCACAACCGATTAGAATGATATCCAGAAGAATAAATCATGTAACGGTTAAGTTAGGCCGTATGTAAAGTTTCAATTATAGCAAGTCGGCGAAAAGAGATTGCGTGACGAGCTCGTCGGCCGCTCTTTTGGATTGTCATGCAACTCGTTCTCATAAGCGTGACGCCTTTGCCATTAAAGTGGTCTAGTCCTCTTGCTATTGTAAACCACACTGTTATGTTGTTGTTGTCTCACTTTTGTCAACATCATTTTCTCGTCTCCGTGTGGAGGATTGGGCGGAAATTGTGCTCTAAGCCACCCTTTTTGCTGACCTCCCAAAAGTACCTATTGCAGAAAAAATGTGTCTTGTTACGTTTCAGGAGAAAAGATGATTTAACGCGGAGGCTGAAAGGTTCAGAATTTTCAATAACACCTTTTATTTCTCGTTTCAGCCCTTTATCCATAGACAAGAACGTCCGAATTTTCAAGCTTGCTGATCCCGACTGATCATTTTGGAGCCAGAAAAGAAGTT